>NC_052508.1:76850018-76876285 GCF_014356525.2 Nilaparvata lugens
ATAGGTAGGGCTTTTCCTTTTTCCTTACATATGTCCTTCCCTTTAAATTTTACTTTCATTGCCCTATTAACATAGGTAAAGTAAAGTATTGCTTTCCATGTGTGTATGAGTGTATGGCGTCTGTGTACACGATATGTCGATATCTCATCTCCCAATTAACGGAATGACTTGAAATGGAACTTGAGGTCCTTACACTATAAGGATCCGACACAAACAATTTCGATCAAATGTAATTCAAGATTACGGCTAAAATGTTGTCAAAAAAAGGGTTTTCACGATTTCCTCGAAAACGGCTCTAACGATTTTGATCAAATTTATACCTAAAATAGTCATTGATGAGATCTATCAACTGTCATAAGTCCCATATCTGTAAAAATTCCAGGAGCTCCGCCCCTATGCAAAGTTTGATTTTAGATTCCCAATTATCAGGCTTCAGATACAATTTGAACAGAGAATTCCAAGTGGAAACGATTGAGCATAAAAATCTCCACAATAATTAATGTCCAGTAACATTTCCACCCAAAATTTAAAATAAGCTCGAAATCGAGAAAAGTTATTATTTCAATTGCAAACTGTTGGCAACTGTTGATTCTTTGAATCTTTCACTATGAAGAGATAGTAGACTTCGTGTGTCTCCAGCGTTATTTTCCTGTCACCAGCTGGCTTGAATCTTTGAATAGTTAGACTTGACAGTAGGCGTGAACACTAGCGTCAACTGATATATTTTCATAACGGCAAGGAAAGTTGTGTAAGTGCGCAACACCAGATTTTTCTTTATCTAAATCTACTTCTCACTTTTATCCGAAGGTTGGGAGGCATACCCATTGAGCTTTGAGGAGCTGATTGTTCAAATAGGATAATCTGAGTTTGTGCCGGTTGCACAACAGCCGGTTGAATTTTAACCGTGATTAATTCCACGAGAAATAAAGAAAAAAGAAAAAACTTAGATGCTTCAAAATAGTGTGTAAATTAAGGTAACATCTTACATAACCTCTAGACTGTGTATTCCAAGTTAAGGTTTAAAGCAGTTTTGGGCGATTGTCTGTTGTTTTCACCTGCATTGTATCTATTGTCCATGAATAAATGAAATGAGAACCAATCAGAGAAGCCATCTTTTCAAAAACGCCTTCTCTGAATGGTTCTCGTGAAATTAATCACGGTTAAAATTCAACCGGCTGTTGTGCAACCGGAATTTAGTGTTTCGATTTGATGAGTATTGAAGTAGTATTTTGCCATGATTGTCTCTTTCTTCGATTCTAGTCAACTGTAAAAAGAGAGAGAGAGTTACAGAGAGAGAGAGAGAGAGAGAGAGAGAGAGGAGAGAGAGAGAGAGAGAGAGGAGAGAGGGAGATGAGAGAGGGAGAGAGAAGAGATGGTATATTCAAGTTCTTTCTCATGTATGTTACAATATTAACTGACTTATACACTAATTTACATGAAATGACGGTATTTCTAATTATTCAACGAACTTAAATCAGTATGGAAGATGAATTAATGAGAATAGATTATTGAATACAATGAATTGAACAATAAAATATAATATACTTTTCTATTCTTTTTTTGATTCATATAATAGTGGGCCTACATCATTAAATGATAGGGAGAAAAAATAAGGTAACCTTGTGCTATTCCTCTCCCAAATTTACATAAGGTTACACTTGTAAATATTTTAATGTATTGTGATTAATATAAATGTGATGTAACTTTATGAGTCGGCGGTGTTTGGAAAAAAATATCGAGAGAGAGAGAGAAAAAGAGTGTGTGAGTGGGTGAGTGAAAGGAAACAAAGACAGAATAGTGAAGAGAAAGATGTAATGAAACGCTGTAGTTGAACGATGCACCGACCTGGTTAGATGATAGATTCTGTATGGATGGCTCTGGATAAGGTTGAACCAATAGCGTTCTACCATCACTCCACTCCACCCAGCCTGGCAGAGTGCGTTAATAACGCAAAATCTACCTCTCAGCCAGCAATACCCAGAAGACCGATACTTGGTTGCGTACTCAGAGAATAAAACCCGTGCGTATTGGTTTGGAACTCAGCTCTGAAACCACTAGCTCTCTTGCCTCTCTTGCTCACACCCTCTCTCTCTCTTGCTCATCCACTCTTTCGCTTTCTGTCTCTCTCTCTCACTCTCTCTCCAGTCCACCCGATCACTCATTTCATCGGAAGTCCCTTCTCACACCGGCAACAGTCTCTCTAATTATTTCCTACTCGGTTTTTCTTTCTCTCAATATTTTTCACCAACCAGCTGCTCCCGTTTTGAAAAATAATACGAGAGCTTTTATCTCTGGTAAAATTACCCTCATCTCGAGTTTCATTCCTCTTCTAGTAGAATACATTCCATTATCATGTTCCTGGAATTCAATGCGTATTCGAGATTATCATGCTGTCTATGTGATATTTTTTGTGGGGAGTAGAAAACTCTGATGTCAACATAACATACCTCTACAAATCTGACTATACATCTCGTAGTTATCTCCCAATCATAAGGAACTCTTAAAAGGGGTTTGAAAATGTATTCAGAACATAACTATCAGTCTCGAGTTACGTATTTTGAATAATAAAAAATTGGTGTCATTTTTATAACTTGAAATTATGTTTTCAGTAAAAAATACTGTGAACAGAAAAAGAGATGTATTATGGAGAGACTAAGAGAGAGAGAGAGAGAGAGAGAGTGAATTGAATTGAATGATTGAATCGCTGCCATTATTAAAACCTAGAAGGTCGAAGTTGGGCGCAGCCGGCCTCTCTTACACTAAACTCTCCATACAATTCTAAGTTACAACTAAAACAACATCATAAACAATGAACTAAAGTAAAAGAAAACAATAACTTGGAAAGCAAATTAACAAGAAAAAAATATAAAAAAAATAAAAAAAAAGAGAAACTTGAACTCCTTTCGAATTAAGAACGTAAAAGGGGTTATGCAAAAGGAAGAAGAGAAAAGTGAATACAGTTGAGAATTTCAGTCCAAATCCATACATTATTCCGGTAGAAGTAAGGGAAGAAGGAAAAAGAAAGAAAAGAAAAAGGAAGAGAGAAAGAAGGAATAAAGAGAGGAACACACACATACAGACTTGAATTACGGGTTAGGGAGCATTCCAGCCGAGTCCACCACCTCTGATCCACCGCAAGACAGCCGCGCCGAACCGGCGAATGAGATAGAGATTGATTGATGATTAATTGAGTACTTTATTTATATAGATTACAATATATACTGGCTTATACACTTATATTCAATAGCTTACAATACAGCAAAATTATAGATGAATTTACATAATATAGACTAAGAAAATAATTATTGAATGTATATGATATGAAAAAGCAATTTGTAATATTATAATTACTATAGATAATAATTAAATTGTTATGCATCTACATAAATAGGCGGAGCTTTGGACATATCAATGTCCATTCTTCGGAAAGAATATTAAAAATATCCTCCCCACTAACTCTCTACCAATATATACCAATAAGAGAGAGAGAGAAAGAGAGAGGAGGGGGGGTTCAGTCTACGTGGAGTCCTATCACTTTCATATACTTCCTCATAGACTATATTATAGCTACATGGAACTATCCATTATTAGTTATTCTGGGATTGATTATTTCTTTCTAATATCCAATCATATTATTCCGGTTGAGCGTCTTTATGGAGCAATAACCGTTTCATTATATATTGAAATGTTTGGTTTTAAATAACCAAATTAGAAGCAATAACCGTTGAATAATTATGTGTATGATCTGTTGATTTAATAATCGTAATCCAGTGTCGATTTGTTTAATCATGTATGTTACAGTGATATCAGGTTACCGGTAATACAATATCGTTTGTTCAATAATTATCAACAGATGGAAATAAATTTGAGATTGTATTTGTTCAATAATTGCTAATTGATGAATAGTTATTATTAACGAAAATCAGGATTATCAATGAATAGGGTATTGGTTTATTAATAATTATCAACAGTTTATCAATAAATCAATTACAATAATAACAAATTAATGAATAGTTATTATTAAACGAAAATCAGGATTATCATTGATTAGGGTTTTAGTTTATTAATAATTATCAACAGTTACCCTATTAATAAATCAATTACTATCCCATATAATAGACTGATAAACTCGTCTGCAACAAATTTCGAAGGTTTCATGTGAATCAATAATGTTGAAACGACAAAAATCATGACGTACATGAACTGTGGACCAATTTGCAGGAATTGCTATGTAGTTGCAATTATAACGTTCAATAACAAACAAACGTGGAAGGCTTGCGAAGGTAGCAAAGGGTTCGCTCATAATTGACGAGGCAACGTTTTCAATTAGCCTGTACTATCGATACCTGATTGCAATAACACTGTTCTCGTTCGAAACCACCTTTTAGTCGTGGAAATTATTGAATACATTGTATCATGAAGCTACGATGGATTGATTATTCAATGATTGCAGTTTACTCAAACTACTGCCAATGATGAAGTGGCAATCGTATTCGTTGATTATTCATTTCTATATTAGTCATCACTTTGATTTGATAAGCATGGAACTATAATTATTGGCAGTATGAATGTTGTACCAGAATACGTTGCGGGAATAATTGAGTGTTTGCTAAAGCCTTCATTCACAGTGTTTAATATTTGATCACATTTCTGAAAAAAACAAATACAAAATACTAAGATAATTCAATTATTTCAAACACCCCACTTCTCACTTAATGATATGAATGAGAAACTAAATCATAGCAAAATAAGCTTAGAACAAGAATACACGTATATAAAGCGAAATGGCACTCACTCACTGACTGACTCACTCACTCGCAGAACTAAAAATCTACCGGACCAAAAAACGTTCAAATTGGTAGGTATGTTCAGTTGGCCCTTAGAGGCGCACAAGAACGTATTTGAAAAAAATCAAAAGATACGTCCAAAATCTGCGTTTTTTAGCGTTCTCTCAGCTTTATCGGGAAAAAATGAACAGAAATGTTCAAATTCAGTGTAGAAGATCAGCTAGGGTGTATCAGAAGGAATTTGCAATAACGCCAAGATACGCCCAAAATCTGCGTTTTTCCAGCGTTTTTTGCGCTTTCTCAGCTTTATCGAGAACAAATGAACAAAAAATGTTCAAATTTACTACAGAAGCTCAGCTGGGGTGTGATAATGTTGTGTTAGAAGGAATTTAAAATAACGCCAAAGATACACCAAAATTAGCGTTTTTTGCGTTTTCTCAGTTTTCATCAAGTAATAGACAGAAAATTTTCAAATTCGGTACAGAAGTTTAGCTAGGGTCTAAAAATTTTGTGATGAGGTGACTTTAATATTTCATCAAAAATACGCCCAAAATCAGCCTTTTTCCAACGTTTTTATCAGTTTTCTGCGTTTTCTCAGTACTTTGACTTTCTGATGGAATGAAGCATGCTCAAATGAAGAATGCAGGCGATCGAAGCAAGCCCACTGATCTCATTTTGGACGATCCAGTCGGGGGTCAGGGGGTGGAGCCCTCTGGTTAGACAGATATGACGAGCGAAGCGAGCCGACGGCTAGTAGAAGAATAAAATTACAATATTTTTTCTCGAAACTACACGATTTTAATCATTTAAACATAGTTTCTGGTTAGGGTCTATTTTAGAAAATGATACTAAAGAATATCCTTCTCAACACTCTACTTGAAGGGAGAGAGAGATTGATTGAGTATATGCCTTTATTGGGGCGGAGTTAGGACTCCTGGTCCTCTCTGCCCACAACCCTTAACAAAAGAAGACAAATTCACATAAGAACAGAAAAAATGATTACATATTATGTAATAAGATTAATATAGTAAATAAAACTCTTAATCAAAATACAATAACATTTGATAAAAGAGAATTTTAAACTTCATTTATCTATACAATTGGAAACAATATTTCAAATTCCACTAGATAAATCAAGAGAGTGAGAGAGAGTGAGATTGAGAGACAGAGTGAGTGAGAGAGAAGAGTGTCTGTAGAAGACAGCAGGAGTGATAGAATAGCCGACCAATGGAAGCAAGTCACGCCTTCATGATCCCCATACTCTCTTCTGATTGGCGGATTGCAACGCCTACTGGTGTAGTTCACAACTCTTCCAGTAGATTGCTCCAGTTACTGCGTTGTAACTGTACACCTCATAAAATTTCTAAATCTAACTCCCGATTACAGGTGCGTGACTTTCTCCCGTATAGGTAAACAAGTCAGGATCAAAATTCAATATAGATAGCTGAAATCACCTGTTGGCTCATAAAGGACATAAATTATAACTCCCAGAAAACAAATAAAAAATTAGACGTTATTACAATAATTTTCTATGCACTTTCAATGTCATCCTGTTAAAATTTGAGAAAAACAAAGGAGTGAACCAATTTCGTTGGCCAATGAAATTAATCTATCAGGCTAGCTACACACACATCGATTTTGCTCATACGATATTTTGTAGTCCTCATGATTCTATTAACGTTTTTTCGGCCACACCCCAATCACATAGATACGGCCACCCCCTTTTTCGGAGGAGATGATAAACCGCCGTTCCCGACTACCTAAAAAGTGGTCGTCATCTCTCATCATCGTCCCAATCACTCATTACCCACGCACAATCTTAAGAGCTTATGTGGGCATCACTTCAATATTTATTATTATTATTATTATTATTTTATTATTATTATTATTATTATTATTATTATTAAATCAAACAGATGATGTTTGACAAGTTCCGTTTCATCTAATAGTATCTAAGGACAGCAAAATACTGTACGAACAAAATCGATTTGTGTTAACTGGCTTAATGGTTCAAAGAATTTAAATGTTGCGAATTTAAAGTGGATTGCTGAAATCAATCGAACTAATCGTCGAACGGACAACGACTCGAGGCCCGAACCATCAGTGAGTGCTTGTTCAATAAATGCAAGGGAATAATGTGATTAGCAACCTGATTAAACCGCTTCGCTCACGTATACCAATTTCAGACTGTCCTGGCAGATTTGAGCATTCGCTAACCTCCACTTTTGTAGCATAGAAAACATCGTGAAATTTCTGTTGCTTGGAAACATAGATACTGTTAACAAACTTCTGCGATCATTGAGATTAAACCGTTTTTAAAGGCGCTTACAGATATACTCGCTACGAGCACGCTACGAGTACGCTCCGATCATGGACTTTACGCGTGATGTTACGCTAGGGTTTGCTAGAGGTTCACAATATGATACGCAAGATGATCTCGTGTTTGTCTTATTGTTGACTCTGCTACAACCTTACCTCACAAATGTGAAACTTTCAATCCAGCTAAGCGGGTGACAAAACTAATAGTTATTTGTATATCTAGAGTGAAAAGTACGACTTTTTCTCCCTGAGGGAAAAAGTTTGAAGCCCGAGGCGAAGCCGAGGGCAACAATTTTCCTGAGGGAGAAAAAGTATTTTTCGCTCGTGATGTACACAATATTTTCCTCCATCTACATTCTTTATAGAAACTGCAAATTAAATCAATTAATAACTTACGTATTGGTGACAATGTTTCCTAACAACATAACCTAAAAACTAAAACCTAAAAACCAGTCGTCTGATAGCACTGCTGATTGCGCTATCTATCGGCGAAGTTGTAACAATCATATCAGCTGAGCTACCAAAATGGCTGACTCCAGATCACGCAGTTTAGATTTGAATTGCAGAATGCAGATCAAAAATATTTGTTGGCTGGTATTTTGAATAGAATAAAATATTTTTAAAAATTGTATTAATTTTTATCGTCTACCAATTAAGAATATAATATCATACAAACTATATTTCATGAGTTGATCAAATTTCTGGTTGTGGTATGAATTCAGTTGACTCAATGACAGACACCTCTATTACGCTTTCTCATCTGAGCTTAGACATTCTAACCTATTATAATGTAAGTTTTTAAATTAGAGATGCTTCCCATGGTATTTAAATGGAGTCACTTTTACTCCCTAGGGAGTTTTTCTGTTTTTACTACCGAGAGCGAAAAAGTGACACTTTAGTATTATGTTTCAGGGAGTAAAGTAAGTACTTTAGACAGTAGGTGGAGGAAAATATTTATTATTCTCACCAGGGGATTGCTGGGTAGCCTAATAATACATTATGTTTAAATGATAAATTGATTATGACAAAATGTTTTATTGCATTTATGTTGATGTTATCACAAAAAAGGTTATAATTTGAAATATGAACGGTGTGATTGGAGTTCGGCTCCTTCTGAATTCTATAGGTGCGTACAGATATATGCGCCGCGAGTATGAGCAATCCACTTTTAATCAGCTGACTATATCTGTATTTTTACAGAAACGGTATAAGATATAGATGTAAAAAGCTTGGCATCGGCTGATAAAAAGTGGATTGCTATGTTCGCGGCGCGTAAATCTGTATGCACCTTAATATGCTGGTACCTATTATTTAAAATGTTTTTGTAATGATATATTATTCAAATAATCTGTAGATTATTTAAATAATCTGCGATATTCTGAAGATACAGTTATTTTAGCAGGAACACATGAAGAACTACAGGCACTACTAGATAGAATTGTCGCAGTAAGTAAAGAATATGGGCTGTCACTGAACATAAACAAAACAAAGTACATGCTAATCACAAAAGCAACGCAAGACAATCCTATGGTATATGTAGAAAACCAACCTATTGAGAGAGTAAAAGAATATAAATACCTAGGAACAACCATCAATGCAAACAATGACAGTACCCAAGAAATACGAATCAGAGTCGAACAGGCCAGAAGTACATTTACAAGAATGAAGAAGCTTTTCTGTTGCCGAGATCTGAACCTTGATTTGAAGATAAGAATGATGAGGTGCTATGTGTTATCTGTTTTGTACTACGGCATGGAAGCCTGGACGCTGAAGGAGATTGATGTGAGGAGATTGGAGGCATTTGAGCTATGGATGTATCGAAGAATACTACGGATTTCATGGGTGGAGAGAGTGACCAATGTAGAAGTGATGAGACGCATACGCAAGGAAAAAGAAGTAATTATGACAATTGAGAGAAGAAAACTGCTATACATGGGACATGTTATGAGAGGAGAAAAATATCAATTACTTCAATTTATTATGCAGGGGAAAGTCCAAGGAAAAAGATCCGTAGGAAGGAGACGAAACTCATGGCTGAAGAACCTCCGGGATTGGTTTGGATGCAGCAATAATGACCTATTTCGATCTGCGGTCTCAAAAGTGAAAATCGCCTTGATGATTGCCAACCTTCGAAACGGAGACGGCACCTGAAGAAGAAGATTCAATTAAGAAGTACAACAGATCGATTCAATTTAGACACACAGATCGTAACTGATCCAAAAAAAAAACGTAACCGCGCATGCCCATTTTGTTTAGTTCGCCCTAGGAACTTGCCAGCTCGCACTCTGTTACGCGCACTGCTCGCGTTCTGTCCTTGCTCGACCTATATCATCTTGCGATCTGCTCGTGTACCGTTCGTTCGCGGAGCAGAGTGTAAGTCTGTAGGCACCTTAATAATTACTCCCTCAAGCCCTCAGAACGCTCTCTATTGGGCCAGTGAGGAGAGTGAGTTCGATGAAACTTGAAAAATTGTCTACGGCTTTTGGGAATGGATTCCCCTGCCGAAACTGCCACTCCAAACTAACAGTCTGGCACTGTGAGCCAGGAATGACGTCATTGTGAAGTGCTAGACTTTTTCTTATTGGCAATGACGTCTGTGTGAAGAACCAGACTTCTTCCTATCCTCAAACCACAATACTTACGCCTGGGAATGCACTTCGACGAATCGATCACGTGACAAATAATACCTGTCACGAGCAGCCAGCCAGCTGTCACTGTCTCATCTCTCTTCTCCATCTACTCTTATCCGCTTCAAGTCAATGAAATAAACTCTTATTTCGGAAGAAATTGCTGACTCAAGTGGAGAAGTCACAGAATTCAATCTTTGTTACAGATGGTTGTCGTTTTCTGAGCACTTCAATCTAATGTAATTTTATCCCCATCACCACAGAATGCAGCACATTCATAGATACAATATCATTACAGTATAAGATATATTCTTGGTTCTACTCCATATCTTACAGCCACCACCCTTCATCCAGGATACATCCAGATGAATGCATTTTATCTTGATGTTATGTCTGTTTGGAAGATAGAATGTTTCTATAGTAAGATGCTTGTTATAAAGTTTGAACGTGAATAAAGTTTGTTTGCTATCTGTGGCTATCATCAGACAAAGTCATTAGAATATCCTTCTCTATCTCCGCACTGTTGTTGATGAACCGGAGTGATCCGTGGTCTAGTGGATAGAGTGCTTGCGTAGCAGCATAGAGATCAAACCCTCTCACAACCAAAAATTTTTAACCAGATCACTTCCGTGTTATCGGATGGGCACTTTAAACTGTCGGTCCCGGCTGAAGTAATACAGTCGTAAGGCCCATTGACGGCTTAAATTATATATTCAGGCGGTGGGACCTTCCCGCAAGGGACTCCACACCAACAAAAGCCATACGAATTTACTTTTTTTTTGATGAACCGACAAAATATTTTGTCTCAATCAAGATAACTTCAATTAATAATTTTATTCAATTCAACACTGAACACAGAAGAAGTTGAAATACAAGAGCAATACAATCAAAATTCAAATTTCTAATAAAGTATACTGAAAAGCTTCATGGTTTAGTGTGCTGAATAGAAAGGAAAGAGAAAAATACCTATCCAACTATGGTTTCCCATCTAAAAGGCTAGTAAAGGGTATAAAAGTGGGAAATTAAGGGTGGAGAGGAGTGAAAAAAGAAGAATGGGAGAGGAATATAGGAGAAAAGAGAGAAAAATGGTGAAAGAGTGAAGAAATTTGTAAGCATATTCACTTCCTACTTATAACTTATAATTCTTATTATTGTTATAATATGAGAAATATATTTTCTTGCCAAATGGAATAATATATTTGAAGTTGATCATTTTTAACACGAATCAGCAATTATTGCTATTGAATCAACATTTAATAAATCAATTGACTCGAATCACAGCTATCTACTACAGAAGTCAATGCTAACAGAGAATCGACAACACTGTTATTCTATCATTCTCATCGTCTCTGTAACATGAATTCCACTAAAGCAGTGGATGTTTAAACTCTCTCCTTTATCAACTGGAATTGTTCAATATCATAACGTTATCAATCAATCTCTAGAATTTCAAGTTTACTAGAGATTGGTAATGGTGTAACAATGGAACAAGTATCTCAAATTGTTTGATAAATTAGTGGTCTTGTCAATATCAAGTCGTTGACATACAATATGAGAATTAAATATGCAGGTGATAGCTGAAATACTCACTCATTCAGTTCACTCAAATAACTGTTTATGTTCAGACCAGTTTCATTGTACAGTAGTTTTAGTTTCCCATTATCTGCTACATAGTTTGTGATAAATCGGTGCGCATAGTATATGTGGGGCATCTTAGCTTGGATTGGAATAAGTGATTTTCCTATTTATTTTCCTGAGTCTGAGTTTTCTGGATTGGATATATAGATGTGTTAATAAAGGGAATGAATTAATTTACCGAGCGAAGTGAGGTCAAAGATTCAAGTCGACGTTTTGCATTTCTCTTTTATTTTAAGTGTTTCTTAATGTTCAAATGTGTAAACGTTCATATGTGCGCACTTACGCGAAACGCAGCAATAGATTTCATGAAATTTGACAGGTATGTTCCTTTTTGAATTTCGCGTTGACGTATACATAAGGTTTTTTTAAAACTTTGCATTTTAAGGATAGTAAAAAGGAAAAGGAGTTTCCTTCGAACACCAATATTACAGTAAAAATCACACAACTATCCTTGCCGTTATTAGAATTGATCACCTGACGCTAGTGTTCACGCGCATCACAAGTCTACTACTTATAAACAAAGCTCTAAGCCAGCTGGTGCAGGATAATAACGCTGGAGACATACGATGTGTGATATCTCTTCATAGTGAATATTTAATAGAATCAATAGTTGCCAACAGTTTGCAATTGAAATAATAACATTTTCTCGAATTTCGAGCTTATTTTCAATTTTGGTGGAAATGTTACTGAACATTAATTGTAGCGATTACCATGCTCAATATGTTCCACTTGGAATTTTTTGTTTAAATTGTATCTGAAGCCTGATAATTGGGAATCTAAAATGAAACTTTGCATCGATGGGGCAGAGCTCCTGGAATTTTACATATATAAGATTTGTGGCAGTTGATAGAGCTTATCAATGACTATTTTAGGTATAAATTTGATCAAAATCGTTGGTGCCGTTTTCGATAAAATCGCAAAAACCCTGTTTTTTGACAACATTTTTGCCATTTTAGCCGCCATCTTGAATGGCATTTGATCGAAATTGTTCGTGTCGGATCCGTATAGTGTGAGGACCTTATGTTCTAAATTTCAAGTCATTTTGTTAATTGGGAGATGAGATATCGTGTACACAGACGCACATACACTCATACACAAACACACACACACACCACACACACACACACACCAACACCACACACACACAGACCAATATCAGAGAAATTCCTATATCCTGTAATTCTGTGCCAATATCCAAAAACCACTTTTTCGGACTCAGGGGACCTTGAAACGTATAGAAATTTAGAAATTGGGGTACCTTAATTTTTTTCGGAAAGCAATACTTTCCTTACCTATGGTAATAGGGCAAGGAAAGTAAAAATCAGACTATAGAGTTAATTATTCATTATAAATCAGCTGTCTAGTGGACTATGATACCACCCGTTCAAAAACTTCGAACATCTTGAAAATGTATCTTCCCATCAACATTAGTAGACAGTTTTGTCTACTAACTTTGTCTTTCCATAAGCTGAGGCCATGATTCTAGTTTGGAGTTTGGAGTTATTGATAGGAAACATTTCTTTTTACATTTTTCTTTTTTAATCTGATGATTAAAATTGCAACAAATATTATTGGAAATAAATTGATTTTTAAAATCATGAAAAGTGAGAAATGAAGTTTGATGGAAATCAGCATTATGGTCAACACACCGATTTTTTTCGGCAACACGACAACACAGAATGTTCTCTGATGGGTTGATCGACGGCAGCCAGACCTGATAATAGCGTCACACTCACATTCCGGGACGACACGTCACGGTACGATAGGACAGAAAGCGCTATGTTTATTTAGGATTTTTTCAAGTCATTTAAATTGATAAGTTATTTATTAATTTTTGAGAAAACATAACAACAGGTCAATGAAACAATGTAACTGAGCGCGAGGTCTACTGTTCACAGAACTACTAGTATGTGAATAAAGGGTACGTATCATATAGCCAACCTAAAAACCCAAAGGAAACAAGCCTTTGGATTCGTAGTTTCTGTAACAATTTATGAATAGTTTACATTGAACACGATTAGCTGTAACCAATGTACCTGAAATACATGATACCTGTATTCTCGGTACATTGGCCTTTAAGTACACTTCTACTACAATTATGATTCAGAGGCCCGGGTTCAAATCCCGGCCCGGGCAAGATATTTATCTCGGGCCACTCCCGTTTTGGATGGACACGTTAGCCGTCGGTCCCGGCTGCCTAAAAAGCAGTCGTTAGGTCATGTCAGAGGCCCTGAAATTGATCAGTTGCGACCTGAAAACTCTGACACCAGACCTGAGCCAGCCAGGTCACTCGATATTATTATTATTATTACTACAATAACCTTTGACTACAGACAGACTATAGTGACTATAATGACTATAGACAGAATGTCTATAGCTATAACTATAGAAAAGCTGAATATAGTATATATATATTATTTCTTTCTCCACCAGTGTTGCCAAGTTGTGGAGCTTATTAGAGTTTTGGCTCTGTCTCTCATGCAACATGGAGTTGAAAAATAGAAAGAAAAAGCAGCTACGCTTTTATTCTCGGTTATGGGTCCATAACGTGAGGCATTATAGTTTATTTACCGTACTCCACAGTGCGCCAGGATCTCGAAGGATATCCAAGGATATCAGGAAGCAGCATCTGCCCCAACATATTCGCATGCAAATGGTGCTCCATTCCTCTTTCGTTCGGGAATTCCCATATCGCCCTCTCTGTCGTTTCCTGGCTCTCTTTTACGCTCCTTTTCCGCACCTCCTCCTTTCTCAACGACCTGAACTGGCTCTATGCGACTCATTTGCTTTATTGACTAGCTCGCCTTCCAGGAAAGGACAGCCAAGTGTTACTCGAAATGATCTCGGCTGCTCCACTGGGATCAGTATAATTTGTTCATTAACATGCACTTGAACTCTTTCATATTAATACAGCTTGTTCATTACTGAGAAGGCCATGTGAACCTCATCTTCCACTTCGCAACTATATATATTTTCATTTACTATGCAACTTCCATTCCCAGATTAATCTTCCATTCCACAACTGCTCAATGATATTATATTTCATTCAGTATATGATTTTTATCACCAGAATAATAATACAATAGTTATTTTTAACTAGCGTATGGCCAATACAAACACATTTGATTGATTGATTGATTTTCTATTCATTCATACAAGAACATCATTAGAAATGATAGGAGAGAAAAAAATTAGGTAACCATGTGCTATTCCTCTCTCAAATTTAGATAAGGTAGTCCGAAATAGGTTAAGTCTTGTAGTTGTTCACTTCACAAAATTTTCAGTTCATAATTCTTTCCACAGAGTTTATTTTTAAATTTAGATGCTTCAAAACCAGGAATAGAGAAAAAAAATAACATTATTATCACAAAAATGTGGAATAATTTTGAAGAACAGAAAAAAAATAATTCTAAAAGAACAAATATTAAACTCATAAGTCTGAAATGCCTACATAATAATTCATTCATTCATTTATACAATGAGTATACATCATCAAAACGTTAGGGAGAGAAAAAATAAGGTAACCTCGTGCTATTCCTCTCCCAAATTAAGATGGAACATAGTCCGAAATAGGTTAAGTCTTGTAGCTCTTCAATAAACAAAACTTTTAGTCCTCGCAAGTATTTTCACAAAGTAGATTTTCCGATTTAAATTGTTCAAAACTAACATAGAAGAAATATTTCACATCATTATGACTAAAATAGGTAATATTCACATATTAAAAATATAATTTTGAAGAATTACCGAAAATCATAAAAATATACCTAAAATTTATACCATTCTCTTCGAGATCTTGTGTAATGTTTGGTCAGAAGAACAAAAGATCGTATCCTAACTTGTATGTAATTTATACCCTAGTTTTGAAAACTATAATGAAATGCATGAAAATTGTAAATACTGTAAATTTTTCAGGATAATATCGTTAGAGCTGATGGACTCATGTAATCATAAGTCACATGATTTAGTACCATACTGGTGTACTGAAGTAGTCTATACTATAGTGAGGTCCACGTTATAATGGCACTGTTTGATTAGCAATGGCATTGCTATCCTTGTCTATCATTCAACAATGCAGATAGCGCCATCTCTTTCTCGCTTTGCTCTATTGCCAGATCGACTTTTAACAATGTAGAATTAATAATCACATAACAAAATATTTCATCTTAATTGTGGAAATTCATCATGAAATTAATGAAAAATATAATTTCTTCCTTAATAAAATATAATTGATTTTTTTATTAAACGAGAATGAACAGTTGATATTACTTCAATGAACCTGTATCAGCTACCGTCTATAGAAGGCATTGACAAGACAGAGGATCGGCAACGTTGTTCTCCTACCTTCCTCCACTGCCATTATAACGTTGACCTCACTATTCACTATACTATGGTACTCTAGTACCATACTACATGTTCATGAATGGATTGTATATTGAATTCCATAATATTTGTTTTTGGTTAATGAACATCGTTTGATTAACATTTGTTAAGCTGATGATACAGCGATGTTCAATGATAGTTTTTAAAAACCGTAAATGTTATTGTCCAGTGAACTTCTGATACAGCGAAATGCTCCAATACTGGACTTGGTCCAATATGAATGTTGAGGTATAAGAGATTATCTACCCACAGGGTTTTTTATCACTACACTCAAAAATAAATGGGGATGTAAGCAACGACAAAAAAGAGTGAAATGTGCGAATGTGAGAGAGATTAGATTATAGAGGGAGAGAGAAACAGCAAGAGAGAGCGAGTGAGAGAGAAGGCGTGAGTAAGAGAGAGAGAGAGCGAGTATGTAGGAGTGAGAGAGGTTGAGTGAGAGAGGAGGAAGAATAGAGAGCTTAGAATAATAAGGCTTAGGGGTCGACAGGGCTAATGGCTGAATTGTTTTGATGGGAGTGTTTGTGTTTACATTAGAGCTCGCGTGGTTTGAGCTCCTATAACACATATACATAGAATAGGCCTAATATACATGGATATGATGTAGGGGCTTAAACGCACTCATGTATATATCTCGTTCAATACATCATTCCCCTAAAACTCGCTCATCAATAACAGCGCACCATTCAGTCGAGGGCAGTGCAGATTTGCATAGGGGTGGTGATTTGAGAAGTGAAAAGAGACAGATATCATGATGAATTGAAGAGAATCAATAAGAAGAATCAACGGAGTTGTAAAATTCCAAGATAATTTACATCGTGGCACACTTGATAACAGTTATAATTATTGTGAATCTATATATTAAAAGCGAAATGGCACTCACTCACCTGACTGACTGACTGACTGACTCACTCACTCACTCACTCGCAGAACTAAAAATCTACCGGACCAAAAACGTTCAAATTTGGTAGGTGTGTTCAGTTGGCCCTTAGAGGCGCACTAAGAAATCTTTTGGCAATATTTTAACTCTAAGGTTTGTTTTTAAGTGTTTTAAAGTTCGTCTTTTAGCATGTAATTTCTTCTCTCCCAATCCCTTAATTATAATTGAAATTTCCATATCATATGTTACTATAGAACTATAATCTAGAAGCAAAGACCTTAAAGATGCATAGACTCACATGCAGCGCTAGTGTCGTACTTGGATTGAAATCCGCCATTGAGGGGGCAACCCATAAGATTATTACATACCAATGCCACAATGCCTTTGTGATCTATTGTATTACATATATATATAGATATAATATCGTGCTAAAATACCCCAATGGCGGCCTTCAATTCAAGTAAGAGCTATCATTGGGAAGGCATAGGCATTGTGGGTCTATTATCTCTTTAAGGTCTTTGTCTAGAAGAGTACCTCTTGAAACAGTTGAAGGCAACTAAATATAATTTTGTCAGGTTGGCATAAGTTGAGTTGACTTTGTTAGGTTGGCACCAAGTTGAAGATTTAAATGCAATTATCGCGGAAAAATTGATTGGGCACTGCTACTTCAATCCTGGGAATATTATATTACTAGCCATCAGGCTCGCTTCGCTCGCCATACCGTTTAGCCAGACTTTAGTCTGGTTCCCCGACTGGATTGTCCTAACATATGATGATAATGCTCAAATGAAAAATGCAGGCGAGCGAAGCGAGCCTGCTGATCTCATTCTAGGACGATCCAGTCGGGGGTCCAGGGGCGGAGCCCCCTGGCTAGACGGATATGGCGAGCGAAGCGAGCCTGACGGTCAGTACATAGATATTATTTATAGATACTCAGATGAAGTTCTACAGACTAATGGATGTACCATAATAGCTTATGGAAGCGAAGCCTGTGTGTCAATGAAAAAAACTGAGTCCCGTCAAACAGCCGAAATGAGTTTCCTTCGAGCAGTCAGAGGTTACACTAGGTTGGATCACATAAGAAACGACGTAATAAGAACCGAACTGAATGTAGAGTCTTTATTGCAAATATTGAAGAAAAGTAGAGAAGACTGGTCTAGCCAGTGTCTCATGAATTTGAAATTTGTAATGTACAGGGTGTCCGACGAAAGATGTAACACCGAAGACCATGGATTTTACATTGAATTAGCAACAAAAAATGCCCTGTAAAATTCTCTTATATCGACCTTAGTTTCGAGATATCTCGATTTTTCGATATTTTTAAAAAACGTTAATAGCTAGAGAACATCGATCGAAATCTAATTGCAAGGACATGGTTGGAAAGAGGAAGAAATTTCCAATAAGATTCATGTAATCTGTTCATTTTGTTTGAAGTTTTTGAACTTTTTATGAGTGTTCAAACTGTTTGAAATTTGGCTTTGAACTCGACGAATGTACTTTTTTCAACTTTGAACGCCTACTTTATGTTTGGTAGAGAGTTGTGGGGAGGATATTTCAATATCTTTCCGAAAATGGACATTGATATGTCCAAGCTCCACCAATTTATGTAGATGCACAACAATATAATTATCTATAGTTATTATATTACGAATTACTTTTTCATATCATATACAGTTCAATAATTATTTTCTTAGTCTATATTATGTAAATTCATCTATAATTTTGCTGTATTGTAAGCTATTGTATATAGTGTATAAGCCAGTATATATTGTAATCTACATAAATAAAGTACTCAATCAATCAATCAATCAACGCCCCTAAAAAGTTCAAAAACGTTAAACAAAGGAACAAACTTTATGACTCTTATTGGAATTTTTTCGTCTTTCCAACCATGTCCTTGGAATCAGACTTCGACTGATAGTTTTATAGTTATTGACGTTTTTCAAAAATATCGATAAATCTAAATATCTCGAAAATTAAGGTCGATATAAGAAAATTTTAATGGACATTTTCGTTGCAAATTAATGTGAATCCATGGTCTTCAGTTGTTACACCTTTCATAGGACACTCTGTTTATCATACCTCTATCAATGACTTCAAATTTTCCACTTCTGTTTAGTGGCTCGATCATCACCGCGACTGAGCTCAACTTGAGAGTATGACATGACATCTGCATTTCATGTGGAATAAGTCTTGCTCATAAACCTTCTGCAGCCAACATTACAGCGATACATGGGTCTCACAAACACAAAAGTTCAAGTCCAAGACACAATTAAAGTCGAAACATAAGATGTGTTTTGTTCGCATTTTGGAACTGTCTTCTTGAGCTTGTCTCGTTAATAAGGAGCTAGCAGCAAGCTTCAGTAGAGTACTGCAGGGTCATAAACTCCGAAAGAGAAAGATAGTGAGGAGAGAGAGTGTGGGAGAGGAGTGTGTGTGCGCGAGAGAAGAACAGAACAGACACTTGCTAAATCCTCTCGACTTCTCACTCTTATCTGACTGAGAAAGGAAATACATATCCTCTGCATTAGAACTCTTCACATAAAATAGCAAACAGTCTTGATCTTGATCTCTAATGGAACGCATTAGGATAGGATACGGTGTTACGAGATTTCTGTGTTTAATCTCACTAATAAAAGGTATAACAATCGCAATCAAGGTTCAACATCTAATGGAGGAGAAGCATTTATTTCGATATGTAATCATGACTGAATAAAATCAATCAGATTCAATCATTTCATTCAAAAAATAATTCATTCCGCACAACATAATATTATTACAAAACTTTAACCATTTAAAAATACAAAAAAACACTAATGAAAATTACATGTTTTGCTTTAGATGACAAAACACATAAAGCGGAATAATATGAGCACACCCTGGCATAAGCCCTATGGAGTGCATTCTCTTGAAATGAAATAAATTTAAAGACCAGAGTAGTAGGACCGCTTACCGCTCTAGACAAAAAAAAACTTTATTTATGTAAAAATTAATAATTATAAATTAGCAGAGTTACGGTCTTAATAATGCGTATAATACAAGTAATGTATCATCTTCTTCTTCTTCATGTACCGTCTCCATGGCGGAGGTTGCTATCATGATGGCGATTTTAATTTATTACAGCTGCTCTGAATAGGTCAGTGGATGTACACTGGAACCAATCCCTTAAGTTGCGCAACCAAGATATTCGTCTTCTGCCCACTGATCTCTTGCCTGTTATTTTTCCTTGCATAATAAGGTGCAATATTCCATATTTCTTTCCCCTCATTATGTGACCTAGATACTTTACTTTCGTTCCTTAATTTCACCTATGAGCTCTGGCCTTTTCTCCATTCTTATGAGAACCTCTTCATTTGTTACATGGTCTGTATATGAGATTCTCAGCATTCTGCGGTAGGTCCAAAACTCAAAGGCTTGAATTCTCTTTTCACATAATTTATTCAAGGTCCATGCTTCCGTGCCATATAACAGAACTGGAAACACGAAACACTTAAGAAGACGAATTCGGAGATCAATTTTTATATCTCTTGATATCAGTAGACTCTTCAATTTGATAAATGCAGCACGTGCCTCTCTATCCTGATTTTAATTTCAGTGTAGTGATCAGCGTTAGAAGTTACCCGGGCCCCAAGATAATATGTGTATGCATCTACCTGCTCCAATCTCTCATCTCCAGCAAAGAGATCATCCAAGGAGGTGCATTTTTAGTAAAAATCATGTACTTTGTCTTCTTGGCAATGTATTATAACAATGTTATAAATAACAATTTCAATGTTATGAATGGATTTCCATTGATTTTCATGGAAAAAATTAGTTCAATGAAAAAATAATACAGTAAAATAAATAATATTATTCAAAAATTTTCTCAGTGGACAGCGAATGTCCTATTTAAATGATGAAAACAGAAAGACAGGCAAAAAACCACTGACTTAAGAATAAGATTATACTACCTAATATTTATACTAATGTACAATCCTCAAAAAAGATTCACAGTTATTCAATGTGAACAGATAGAACTTCAAACTTCTAAGACTTTCAATATATATTGAATGGGACTGAGGTATTAAATTTTCTTGAATTAAATGGACATTCTAGGATTTTCCTGAAGTTTTTAAGTATTCTTCAGTATACCTTCAGTATTCTCCTGAAGTTTTTTTTTTGAATAATTAGTGGAACTGATTATTCACTATGACAGTTTATTTCCAATTTGTTCTGGAAATATATTCACAATGTATTCAATTGTCTACAGATGGGAACAAATTGAAAGTTGCATTTGATCAAATGCTAAAAAATAATTCCTGGGCTGACAAGCGGGAGGAGGTGGAGGAGGATTTGAAAGAGGAGGAGGAGAAGGAGGAGTGAGGTGATGAGGAGGAGGAGGAAGGAGGAGGAGGAGGTGGTGGAGGAGGGAGAGGAGAGAGTGCAGGGGAAGGAGAGGAGTAATGGAGGAGGAGGAGGAGAGGAGGAGGAGGAGGAGGAGGAGGAGGAGTAAGAGTGAGAAGGTGAACGTG
Organism: Nilaparvata lugens; assembly: GCF_014356525.2. Taxonomy (NCBI): domain Eukaryota; kingdom Metazoa; phylum Arthropoda; class Insecta; order Hemiptera; family Delphacidae; genus Nilaparvata; species Nilaparvata lugens. The sequence continues at coordinate 76,871,161 of NC_052508.1, forward strand.
AAACGCTCTTTTATTCAGGAAACGCGACCGATCCAGTGTGGTATGTATCGTGAGTGTCTCTTTTGAAGAGAATAAGGCGAGCGTGAAACGCGCGTTGCTAATAGAGATAAACGCGCCGCCGGTGTGACATTCGCGTTATAAAACAGCTTGATGGATCGCTGTCGCTTCGACCAACGCGCGCGCTGTTAAATGCGTTCCACTCTGAGCCGTCGCTCTCTTTTTGGGTCGCGCAATACATTTGCCGATCCACGTAGCACCCCTCCAACGTTTCCCACATTAGTTTCACTTCAAAAAGAGACCACTTTCAACCCAAACACCCCTTTTTTCAACCCCCTTCCCTCCAAAAACATTAACCAGCCAGAATGTAGAGGCTTCTGTGTTCTCCAAACCGTAACGGCTTCTATTACAACAATGCCCTGCTATGTATTTATGCCCACAGTGGCAGGCTATATTATATCCTTAACAACGAACTCAGAATAAGCAACAGTGTAATCTGGAACTAAATGATTGTTCTCCCACGATTACCTTCCAAATTGTTCGAAAAACTTGACTGGGGTAGGCTATATTTGCGCAATTAGGGTTGTAGAGTACTTGAGCTTTTGAAGAGTTTAGAATCATGAAATCTGTTCAAGACGCTGTTAGCGGTGAGATGAACAATTAATGGGAAGTAGGAGATGAAGGAAAGGTAGGGGAAAAGGAAAGGTAAGTTAATTCAAATCAAATCAAATTTATTCATCAAAAACAATTACATTACAAATTAGAATACTATAATAATAATTAATACAATTAAAACGATGAAGTTTTATGCATTGAATAATTTCTTACGAAAAGATAATTCAATGGATAAATCATCACTATAGATGATAATATGTGTTGGGATATATTATAGACAATATTAATTATATATTAATATAATATTATATATTATAGACCTTTGAGGAAACAGTTAATTAAGGGAACAGTTCAGAGATTCATTACTATTACCGTAGTTAATATACATGATGAGCATAAATTATCGAACACATTTCATACGTGAATAAGAAAATATCAAATAGTAGTAGCGCGCCTTTTTTGTGGCGAACATTGGTGTGTGTAGCTTCTATGATTTGTGATGACCTCATAGAACACAGTTGGTGGGTTTACACAGTCGGCTCAATGGTGTGGGGTGACAGGAGAAAGCTATGTGCTTCCTGTGGTTTCACTTGATCAAAAACTAACTATTTTTCTTCAAATTTCACTCATTTTTGAAAAATCATAACTCAGTACTCATTGGAGATGGGGAGTTCCAAATGATCTCATCGTATTAAAAATGTTATAATCTAAAAAAAGGCGAGAGCAAATTTTTCTGTCCGATTACTAGATTTGGCAGCAATAGCTGAAAACTGGAAAATGAGCCGAAAATACGAGGTTTTTGGACCACTCTGTATCTAGAACAAGAAAATTCTGCATGAAGAAATTGGTTCTGGACTTCTCTTATGTACCCAAATAATATATTAAAAAATCAGAACTACATTACAATATTAATTGTAATGTATATTAATTAATTTTTACAAAATTAATTACTAAACAATATGAATTGCATGCACCAATATATTAAAGTGACTGGACTATAATGGTTGTAAGTCGGCCGGGTTGTTAGCTGTACGGCGGGTTGCAGCACCGTCGTCTGCAGGCGGTTGACGTTAAAAGCAATACTTTGTTTCCTGCGCAATGAACTGTAAAATAATTTAATCCTTCTTGAATTCTAATAACCAATCATTTACTAATATTGAGGCTATTAGTTTTTCGAATATTTTGTTTTGTTGGATTAAGTAATACTAGCATCATATATCATATATAACTCACTTTCCTTTTTATTTATTATTTATTATTATACTAGCAGGTTACCGATGCTCCGCAATAGTCCAATTGAATCCTTCACAAACTGAAAACTTGAAGAATATAAAATAGGTCTATAACCATCCTCGGTGAATTGAGATCAGTATGGCAGTTTCAAGTTAATCGTTCAGTAGTTCAGACGTGATGATGCGTCATTCGTAAATTTCCTATTTCGTAGTGTATAAGCATAGCCACCTCTAATACAAGGCCGCGGCCTACGATATTGCAACGTCGCAGTGTATGGTGATTAAAAAAGTGGAAAAGATTAAAAAAAATATCAGCTGATCTTTTTCACCAATCATGTATTAGATTCTAGGCCTACACTGCTACGTTGCAATATCGTAGGCCGCGGCCTTGTATTAGAAGTGGCTATGTATAAGCCAATAATTCCCTTTATTTTAATATAAAATATATAAATCCAACTAGTCTAGATCTGTTTATCTGTTCAGGAATTATTTGGAATACATAATTATTTTCAAGTTTGTTTTCTTGGTCCTGCAAATTTGTTTCTTCAAGTGATAAATTAAGTTTCTGTTTTAGTGATAAAATTTAATTTCTCTTTTATGTTTGGTTTTAAAGCATCTAAATTTACAATCTACTTGTGAAACTAATTAAAAACTGAAAATTTTGTTTTCTTGGTCCTGCAAAATTGTTTCTTAAAGTGATAAATTGAGTTTCTGTTTTAATGATAATAATATGTAATTTTTCTTTTATGTTTGGTTTTGAAGCATCTAACTTTACAAATATACTTTGTGAAACTAATTAGGAACTAATAATTTTGTGAAGTGAACAGCAACAAGACATAACCTATTCATACTCTGTGTAACCTCATCTAAATTTGGGAGAGGAATAGCACAAGGTTACCTTATTTTTTCTCTCCCTATCATTTTTGATAATTCTCTTATTGTATGAATTAATAAGAATAAAAGCATATGAGAGGCCCGGTTGAAATGACGAAGCAGAGCAGCATACATGTATATTATACATGAATAGTATATACATTCGCATGTGTACATATAAATGTTATACGGATTGTCCTCTAGCTATAAATAACCAGATATAAAAATAACCATATATTTATAAATACAGAAATTGCTCGCTTAATATAATAGGATTTGGAATACATAAGTATTATCAAGTTTGGTTTTTTTCTGTCCTTCAAAATTATTTCTTTAATATGTGAATATTTCCCATTTTAGTGATAATTAATGAGATTTTCCTCTTATGTTTAGTTTTGAAGCATCCAAATTCACAAATATACTTTGTGAAACTAATTAGGAACTAATAATTTTGTGAAGTGAACAACTACAAGACTTAACCTATTTCGGACTATGTGTAACCTTATCTAAATTTGGGAGAGGAATAGCACATGGTTACCTTATTTTTTTTCTCCCTATCATTTCGATAATTCACTTATTGTACGAATTAATAAAGAATGAAAGCATACGAGAGGCCCGGTTGAAATGAGGAAGCAGAGCAGCATACATGTATATTATACATGAATAGTATATACATTCGCATGTGTACATATATATATGTTATATGGATTGTCCTCCAGCTATGCACTGATTGATGTATGCCTTGGCATTGGTAACAGGGTTTCAGAAGCAGTCAAACTTGTCAGTGACAGTCTGAATGATTCATTGCATCCAACAATCACCAATTCATCAATTCCACAAAAAAAAAAACTCGTTCGGCTTCAAAACCCTCATATATGACCAAAATTGAAAGGTCGTTAATTCATTCTGCAAATCGGCAAAACATTAAATTTATGCCCAGCTCTCGATTCACTGTGAGTTATAGGCTGACGGAACTGAATAGCAATAGACTCCTGAGTTTTATATTGTTAGGGTTGGGTCCTGTTGAGTATCAGTCTATTACAGCTTATGCCATGTGTTTTGAATGGATATTATTTCATTTTATTGTGATTTATTAATTCATACAACAAATAAATCATAAAAAATGATAGGAAGAGAAAAAGTAAGGTAACCTTGTGCTATTCCTCTCCCAAATTCAGATAAGGTTACTCATAAAATAGGTTAAGTCTTGTAGTTGTTCACTTCACAAAATTTTCAGGTCTCAATTATTTTCACAAAGTAGTTTTTTAATTTAGATGCTTTGTAATATTTGGAAATGTAATCTAAATAGCAATGTAATAGTAACAATGTGTCTCTTAATGTGTGACTGTCTATTCATGTTCTATTTGTGTGACTTTGTCTTGTGCTTTTTTTGGCTGGCTGACAATAAAATTGTATTTATTTACTTGAAAACCAAACATAGCAGAAAAATTTTACATTATTATCACTGAAATAGAAATATTCACATATGAAAGAAATAATTTTGAAGGACCAAAAAAAACACTTTTCAAATGGAAACTTTGATCAAGTATCCAAACGTGTGTTGAAACAAAATGTTTTCACTTCGAAAAAGGTCTCGATTCGAAGTTTGAGTTCAAATATTGGAATAGAATGGATTTACATTACAGTAAAAATGATATCGTGGAAGACAACCTGAATCTTTGATTGAACCAATATCATAGACTTATCATAATAAACCTATGTAGTATTGTAGTTTGTATCTCAAATTGGCTCTCATGCCAATACCTCTCTTGAAAGACAGACCGTCATCAAATTTCAACCTATTTTGTATGGTAGCTTGTATTTTTGATGAATCTTTCTTGCCAATACCTCATGAAAGACATTGGTTTCTCCAAATATAACATGAAACAGCATACATTTATCATCGATGGAAAATACTAGCTTACTGCCAAACTATATTCTTTCGAATTGTGATTTTATAATAACTCTTGACTTATTCGTTGAAAGATCATCATTGTTCTGATCTTCCATTCAATTTTATATTAAGTCATAAATAATAGTGAATCATTTCAGAAGATAGTCTACAATTCAGTCGCAAAGCTCAAGACGACTCAAGACGACTTAAGAAATTATAGCTTACTGTCAAGCTAAATTCTTCAGTATTGTCATTTTATAATAGGCTACTTGACTTATTCGTTAAAAAATCATCAATGTTCTGATGATTTTTCATTATAGTACTGTAATTCCTTTGAAGATAATCAGCAATACAATTACAGTAAAAAAACTCATCAAGTTGGATGTGAGACCACAAACTCTCTCATCCAGTCTCTCTGAACAAGGTCTAATTCCGTCCCTCGGAACATCAAGGCTTCGTTTCACCTACGCGTATTTCGTTCAGTAAAGTTATCGTCGGTTGAGGTGAATTAGAC
>NC_052508.1:76876385-76922190 GCF_014356525.2 Nilaparvata lugens
GGCTAGTACTATTTATATGCAAGAGCAAGACACATAAATTACACAAGGAATGCAATGACTGGAATGTTTCTGATGATTGTGATTCTATCATCTGATTATTATGTATCAAGACAAGCGTTGAAATTTTAAAATCTGAGAATGGGTGGCTATGGAATCTCAACAGAATTTAGTAGGTACAATTGATTGGAGATCAATCCTGCTGGACTCAACCATTCCTTCATCATCAATTAACTTTATTTTTTGCGTTTAATACTTGAAGAGGTCTCTCTTCAAAAGAGAACCCAAAATTGAATTCAAAGCATTGGCTACAGAAAGGCTCCTAAAACCGGGGTCTCCTTTGTGCGTAAATGCCGTCGTCGACCACGACAGGGAGAGAATCTCAGATGGGTAGATTTCAATCTATCTAAATAACCTGAAAGGTTATGTTCAATTATGTTTTTTGGGGTCGGTTGAGCTTATACTTTTTTACGCTTTTGAATGACAATATGTTGATAATATTAGAAATGTTTGATTCTTGAATAATAAAGAAAAATAATGAAAAGTTATTTGATCAGCTGTTTAGCACACTTGAAATTTGGACATTATGAATGTCAACAATGCTTGCCGTCGTCGACTGCGGAAATTCACGCACAAACGAAAATACACCTTAAGGCAAGCCAACGTTCCATCTGACATTTCCGACTGGCGGTGAACAGTGTTCTACAAGAGCAGACAAACTACTGCACATCTGAGTATCAACTGTGGCAACTGACAGGTTTTCCACTGTACAGTTAAAAAAGCTCAGTGAAACGTCAACCGAGGGGCTTGCGGGAGTAGCATCAAGGCCTGTATTTTCAACTTTCGTGGATGGGTTTACAATATTGTTGAAGACTTGGTTACAATTTCAGGCTACAAACTCATATTCAAGAGAATGCAAGTTGGGTCTCTCATCTCATATGACTTGACACACTGCTGAATATTGTGAAAAATAAATATTGGATAATATTATTATATATTTATTTATTAAGATATTAAAAGAAACATTACTCATATGATCAAGGTCTTTCGAGCATGACCGCATAAAATACTGATTGAGTAGCCTTATATATAGAATATATATCGTAAATTACAACAATGAAAAGAGTTTGCTCTTTCCAAGTCTTCTTCTTTTGGTTCCTATCCGTTCCGGATGTTGGCAACCATTCTGGCTATGATGACCCTGTTGACTGCCGCCCTGAACAGCTGTGCTGTGCTCATTCCATACCATGTCCTCAGGTATCTTTCCAAGTAAGGTTAATGAATCCAATATTGCCCTGAAAGTTGATGGTGAAGATGAATGAAAAATTGATCATCAGTCCATCAGGAAAATCAAGACCTCATCACAGTTCTTGCTTGAATTTTTTCAACTTGGTGTATATAATATAATATTTGGTAACAAACAATACCTTAGAATTTTAAAAAAATATCTAGAGAGAAGATGGAGATGAAGTTTTGAAACAACATTAAGATTCATGTAATAAGCTTCTATCTTGAAATATCATTACATATAAATGTTTTGAATTGTAATTTATGGGAATGAGTTAGTTTCACTATCCAGATGTCCTGAAACACTGTATCTCAATTACTCGTGATAAGAAAAGCCTTTCACTGTGAGGAATTTCCAGTTTAAGAAGCGGAATAAGCCAAGCTGGAAGCATATAGCGGCAACCCTATCGGGCTTAGCAGACAACCAAACTCACGAGAAGGCGAGAGAAAGAGAGGGTGATAGAAATAGTGAGAGGGTGAGTGAAAAAGAAAGAGCGAGTGAGTGTGTGAGAGGACTAGCGCGTTCAAACGGACAACGCAGCTACAACGATTTACCGTGCAAATCCAGATAATCCTTTCCGCATATAAAACGCCGGAGGGAGAAAGAGTAGAAGATATACAAGATGAGTAAGAAGATAGAAAGAAAGAAGAAAGAAATGAGAATAGGAGTAGCGGTAGGACTTGAAAAATAATGGAAGATTATCAAGAGAGAAGAAGAATGAGGAAAGATAATGAAAGAAGAAAGATAAGATGATAAAGATAAGTGAAAAGTGAAGATACGGCTTAGAAAGTTACAGAAAAATCAGTAAATTGAGAAGGAGAAAAAAAGGAGAGAAGAAAAAACTGAAAAAACAATTTGATATGTTCATTGAATGAGAAAAGCTTAAACCAGGGAAGAGACAAAAAACAAGGAATGGAAAAAACAAGGGAAAAAACAAGGAATGGAAACAAGAAGATGATGCAGAATAATAAATGAAAAAGTAGACATAAAATAATGAAAGAATACGAAGATGTATGAGGACACATGGAAATATAGAGAAAATGGCATAACCAACCATGATAGAATATAACGTGTGAAGTAATGGGAAGGTGAAAAATAGATAAAATATTATTTAAAAAATTAAAATTATGAGGAAGGAGTTGAAATAAAAAGTGGAATAGAATAAGGTGTTGGAGGAGATACGGCGAGGTGGAGAAAAAGTAATAGAAAAAACGGAGAGGAAAGCTAAAGGAAGATAGGTAATCGAGGATGATGACATGACAAGTAAAATAAGATGATGAAACATGAAATGGGAGAAATTAGAATTGATTTGGAAACAGAGTGACAACAGCATGATAAAAAGATGGAAAGTGGAGTGAAAGATAAGAATCCAGAGAGGGAGAAGATTTTGAACAATATAAGAGAAAACGAAAACATATGTAAAAACGGAGACTTATGTACAGTACTTAGAAGTGAAAAACGAGAACAGAAGACATAACTTAGGAAAAATCAAGAGCGAGAAAAATGATACCAATATCTGGAATAAAAAAATGGAGATGATGAAATGAAGCAGAAGAAGAATAAGGAAAAGATGATGAAGAAGAAGAAGAAGAGAAAAAGAGAAGACTGTGTTGTCGAAAGACTGGTACAAGTTTGAAGAGGGATGGATTGTTGGATGCACATGATAAAGGGGTGAGTGGGCTTACCCTCCCTGCCACTCCACTGAAAACTGCTGACGTTAATACCCTCTCTTCTCCCTTCTCTTCCGCCAGACCCCCGACTGGGGATTAACTACCGGGGAGTTGCCTATTAAATTAGTACACAATCCGGGCGCTTAAAATCTATTAACGTGCCTTCTCGCTAAAACTCTGTAGCCTAGCACTTTGTGCTAATTCGAACAGAGGATGAATCTAACCAGCAAAATGTTTTCTTGTGAAAATTGAGCTGGAAAAGGCTGTTCTAAAACAGAAATTTTCTTTCCAAGTTTTTTCCAATGTATTTGATAATCACATGAGTCTGCGTTTTGGGTTTTAGGATATAATCTACTAGGAAGAATTCGTTAACATATCACACGTGAACTGAACTGAGTTTTATGATACACTCTTATATATTGCTGCGGGTTTCTACACTAATAAAACACTTGATATTTATAAACACTAAACGATTTATACTGATTAGATTTATTACTTACAACACTATAACACACGGAGGTAAACTAGAAACAACTATAAACTGATAACTACCTGAAATATTACAAAGAATTATCACAAGCTTACGTTAACTAATATCAATAACTGTTTAAGAATTACTGTCACCAAGAATAATAACTGTATAAACAACTACGAAAGTCTACAAAAGTCAATTATCACTTAATCACTAGTCTGTCACGATAAGAAGAAGCGAACAATACGACTGTAGTCTGTCAACTCACTCGCCATTCATATAGACTCAGCAGAACAATCTAGAAAGGTGAAGAATACAGCAGAACTCTACAGAAGGGTCTGGAGGTGCGGTGCATGGAAACCGCCAGAAGGTTCGAGAACGAGCTTCCTGATGCATCCTGACGCTTCCTGATGGTTCGCTTTTGATGGTTCCTCGCATCAAAACCTGAACACAATGGAATGATCTAGAGGCCCCCTGCCTACTCCGTGTTGTTCACCAGAAGATTCCAGAAACCCTCCGCCTCTACCATCCCTCTAAAGGCCTCATCCTCATATCATGTTCACAGCTTTATGCCCTTTATCAAATACCAATACTGAGAAATTCAATTCAATGAAAATAAAAAAATATAAAATATTAACTGATAGACTAATTTCAAGTTCAATTTTAGTTCTAGGAGTTTCAAGTATAATTTCTAGCTTGGCAATATATTTCACTGTACTTACTTTCTGTGTCTGTATTTCCTACGAGCAATTTTAATTATCAAAAGTATTTAATTGATAGGTGAAAGTATTGAATAGTACCTTCTAAATGTAAAATAAAAATATTAAAGTCGAAAATCGTCTTCTTTCTAAGAAACTTCTGAATTTAATTCATTTGCTTTTTGTGCATTTATAACTAACTATACACCGTAATGATAATCGATAGTTCAATAATATCTATCAAAGCAGGGAATATATTCTACTATCATTTAGTTTTTGTTCGTAATAATATATATCAATTTATATAAAAGCACATCATCAAGTACCCTACACTTCATTATTCTTTTTTCTTTCAAAACAAAACTTGTTTTCTTTTTTTATTTAGGAAGAATGGCTTTAGATGAGTTGAAACTAGTCGTGTTTTGGAAGAAAAAATACAAAGAGTACTTGAAGATTTATATCATGTTTTTAAAATTTCAAAGTAGCCTTATAAAGAGAAGTGATAATTTATATTAATAATGAATTAATAGGTTATTGAAAGAATAAATTACTGGAATAATGATAATTCATTCAACTTTATTCATTAACTCAATTATATTATAAACTGGAGTAAAGCATGGTCGGCCTGAACCACACGTTGCCATATTGAACGTGTCCCGGCCTTCTATGTATGACCCATATCATTTTGTTGATGTAAAAGTTGTGAAATATGTTGAATATTAACCAGCTGAAATCATGTGTCAGCGCGTGTGATAGCTCTCAAATATCCTTAGCTGATGTTTTGAATGAATGAATGGAAAAACTATAGTAAATTTCATGCAATGAATTTTTCAGCTGACCAAATGATAGATCATAACATTTTTTCTTATGCACTTCCAATGTTATCGTTATATTCTGAAAAAGGACGAAGAAGTGAGTCAATTATTTTGTTGTCCAACGAACTTGACCTGTAAAAAGGTTCGAAGAGTTCAAAATTCGAAGCTGATTCTTCCAATGTTATTTTAGAACATACAAACAGACGGACAACGACTTTGGTCTTCAGTAAGTCAAAAGTGAGAACTCGCTGACGCTCGTTCAACTATCGTAAATCGTGAGACTGCAAGGTATGTAATGTTGAGAAGTAATATCTAACGTAAAGTTCTTGTGAAAGGCATTTTAAATATAGAGCTTCTATATCCTATGACTGCTTCTGATACCATTTTTGTACATGCTTGTATATCCTAATTTTGTTATGCTATTTCTGAATCAATAAGCATGAAGGTTGTTCTAGAATGTTGAAAAAGTACTAAAGAAAATTCCGTGCATCCTACATAAATCTCTACGGAGTGCATTTTTTCATGATTTTCCTCATGAATTATGAGATTTTGATCAACGTTCCAGGACATTACAAAACAACATCCATCAATAATACAAAAGCAACAAAAATGTTTTTCACAAAATGCATGATTTTCTACAAGTTTTAATAGCTCTGACTTTCAAGTTGACATACTATTAGAATTTATTATTGAAATGTTAAGTCAATAGTATATTTCGCACCTAGGGCCGAAAATGAGATATTTCCGGCTCGAAATCGGTTTTTAAGTCCGAGGCCGTAGGCCGAGGACTAGAAAAGATTGAGAGCCGGAAATACATTTTTGCCCATGGTGCGAACGCTATTTTTCGCCACACCCAAAAAAACTTCCCAATATATAAGAAATAAAAAATAAATAAAATTCAAACAGCCTATTTTGATAGTTTGAATCTTGGTTATGACAACTTTTACTGTCAATTAATTTCAATATTACTAATTAATAATTTACAATAATGACCATATTTTTATACTATTAATATTAGGCGCCAGCTTTGCGCCCGGTGCAATATCATGGATAGATGGATGAATAGAATTTTCATTACTATTTTGAAATAATGTGATGAAAAAATTAATATAATTGCATATTTCACAGTTTTGTCTCAAAATATATCTAGAAAATTGATTGAAATTTAAATTACGGTAACTAATATAAAAAAAGGTAAAGGTAATAAAAGTCGAAATTCATCGACAAAAAAAAAGTCATTGACCGAGATTCGAACCTAGATCATATGTTTGTTATACACTGAGCTTTGAGTTCTGACTGACGCCTTTATGGTCTCGGCCATTCCGTACTGTTGAACGTTGGGGCCTGACTGATAACCCTTAGCTTACACGTAATACTGTAATACTACCGTACTGTAAAAAGCGTACCGTACAACAGACTTTGGCTCATGACTTATATTATTAAAATTAATATTATTATCTGTCTCACAATAAAATTTTCACTCTGAATTAAGTCAGATAACGTAGGCTATGTAGGCTACTATAATAATAGAGTATAGCGCAAATTTGAAGCCGGTTTGCTGGCATTTTCACAACAAAATATTGCTCTGAAAATAGTTAAATCTTAGAGAAAACATTCGAAGATTCAATCTTGAGTGGGCCTAATGTTTTCTCTATTTATGGTTTAATATTGAAAATTATCTAAAAGTTTTAATAATGAATTACGGAAAAATTACTAGGAATTTTTCAGTCAATGCTGAGTTTCACCAGTAGGCTTACCTTAAACTTCAGATCTGTGCTGTATTTGCTTATTATTATTGTTGATTGTATTGCATTAAGAAGTGGAATTCGATAATAAAAAAGAAACAATTATTACTCTACCTCACTTTTAAATATTGATACAATTATTGTACTTTGAATTCAAATTCGATTCTTCACTTTTAAATACTTGCGATACGTAGCCTACCTTTCTGACAATGGACAATGTAGCCAACATTATATTGTTGAGGCTATGGAGATATATCATCGTATTCTATTGTTTGATATCAAAACACAATAATAAATATTAAATTATGGAACAGTAATTTATAAAATATATTATTATAGACATAATACCGCGATTCACGATACATAATTATATAGATTATTACAGTCATTATGAGATTATCTCTCTATGATTTTTGTGAGATCGGACACGATCAGCTGTTATTCAAGGTCATTTTACAGCCCTAGGGCCGTAAAGTTTTACCGGCCTGGTCGGAAAACAATCACTTTCGGCCTCCATATGACGCACGTAAACCAGCTCATTACATCCAAGTGTGGCGAAAAAATTTTACCGGCCTGGTCGGAAAACAATCACTTTCGGCCTCCATATGACGCACGTAAACCAGCTCATTACATCCAAGTGGGGCGAAATAGTATATTTCGCACCTAGGGCCGAAAATGGGACTTTTCTGGCTCGAAATCGGTTTTCAAGTCCGAGGCCGTAGGCCGAGGACTAGAAAAGATTGAGAGCCGGAAAAAACATTTTTGCCCATGGTGAGAACGTTATTTTTCGCCACACAGGAAAATAAACAATATATATATGAGAATAATTGTCTATTATAAGCACTTCCGAAAGCAAAAGTGGAAGGTCATAGCTCTAGCAAATCTGAGGTAATCTGAATATCAAGAAATTGTCCAAGTATTTTTATTTTTTATTCTGATTTGTCTAAATAACCTAAAAGATTATGTTCAATTATATGTAAGAGGTTGAGTTTATACTTTTTATTCTTCCAAATGACAATAAGATGATATTATTATAAATGTTTTGATTATTGAATGATAAACACAAAGAATGAAAAGTTTTTGATCAGCTGTTTTAGCACACTTGAAATTTGGCCAATCTGAATGTCAATGGAAAGTTTTTGATCAGCTGTTTTAGCACACTTGAAATTTGGCCAATCTGAATGTCAATGGAAGTTTAGGTTAGAAGTTCTATCCTACTCTGAAAATAGAATTATTTGAATAGTTTATAATATATATCTTATCTGTATTTTATTCATCCAAATAAAATGATAGTATATTATTACAGAATACTTTATTGAATTCTAAAAGCATAAAATGATTCCGTTTATCCACCATGTTCCATGATAAACGCTGTACTAGGAGGTTTGAGGTTAGATTCTATTATACTCTGAAAATTGAATTTGAATAGTTTATAATATCTCATTATTTGTATTTCATTCATCCAAATAAAATGATAGTATCTTATTGCAAAAACTTTATTCAATTCTAGAAGCATAAACTGATTCCGTTTCATAAACTATTTTGTAAACACGTTCACATCAAAATAATCAGAATCAGCTGACTTCAAGGATATTTTACAGCCCTAGGGCCGTAAAAATTTTACCGGCCTGGTCAGGAAACAATCACTTTCGGCCTCCATATGACGCACGTAAACCAGCTCATTACATCCAAGTGGGGCGAAAAATATATTACGTGTCTATTCCATTTGATTGAAGTAAACGATCTAGCAACTTCTGCCATCTATCATTTTTGTGGTGGAATTCAGAGATAGTAGCTTTAGAGGCGTTGACCAATCGCCTCTGAGAGAAAGTATTGGAGTTGTGTCAGTATAGTCCAGTCAATATAGACATAAAAGAGGGGATGTGCTTGCAATTTATATTGTAGTTCTGACTTTTTGATATTATTTGGGTACATAAGAGAAGTCCGGAACCAACTTCTTCATGCAAATTTCCTTGTGCTAGATACAGAGTGGCCCAAAAACCTCGTATTTTCGGCTCATTTTCCAGTTTTCAGCTATTTCTGCCAAATATCGTAATCGGACAGAAACATTTGCTCTCGCCTTTTTTTCAGATTATAAAATTCTGAATGAAATGAGATCATTCGGTACTCTCTATCTTCAATGAGTACTGAGTTATGATTTTTCAAAAATGAGTGAAATTTAAGAAAAAAATCAATTTTGATGAATTTTAGTTTTTGATCAACAATATCATCCGATTGTTACCATTTAGATGTATAATTCAAAGTCCCTCTGGGCGTATTTTTGAGCTCTACAATCTGAGATCAGGTAGAGCGCTCTATCTCATATAGATTTCCAGGTACACCTGACAACAATGCTCCTTGTATTGTGAAAAACACCTAATTTTTAGCTTCAACCATCATCACCAACTACATTGTCCTCACATTGATATTTCGCACAATGACATAAGTTCATGAGATTATGTTCTTCTATGAGAATCACCCGTTAGATGCACCTGATTTCAGTATTTCCTAGTGGAGAGGCGCGCTTAAGGACACCTCAAGGATCAACATTTCAAACACTTATAACTTTTGACACAATGCTCAGATTCCATCGCACTACACTTCATTCTTCTCGGCTCATCAAGGCGGTCCAAAATCATGCATCATAAGTCAAATTTGGTTAAAAATTGGAAAATTTATTGTTGAGTGTACTTAAGCCCATATTCCAATACACAAAAAATGGCCAATTTCTATATTCATACATCAAAATTGACTTTTCCTTCAACTTTCACTCATTTTTGAAACATCTTAACTCAGTACTTATTGAAGATAGAGAGTTCCGAATGATCTCATTTCATTCAGAATTTTATAATCTGGAAAAAGGCGAGAGCGAATTTTTCTGTCCGATTACGATATTTGGCAGAAATAGCTGAAAACTGGAAAATGAGCCGAAAATACGAGGTTTTTGGGCCACCTTGTATCTAGCACAAGGAAATTTTGCATGAAGAAATTGGTTCTGGACTTATCTTATGTACCCAAATAATATATCAAAAAATCAGAACTACAATATAAATTGCATGCACCAATGTATATAGTGACTGGACTAGTAGGCGTGATCTAATCTCCAACTTATCTTCATTATATATCCGAGAAACTTCAGTTTGTGGATTTTATCCTTTTATATTATAATATTACATTTGATTGTGATATAATATCTTAAATCAATAAGGAAAGTTATGAATTACGAATTATAAAGTCAATTTGATAATAATAGATTACTTCATGAATTGAATGATCACTGTAATAGATTCATAGATTTTCTAGTTTCACATCATAATTATTACACTTACAAGCTAATAAATAATCAGCCCTATTCCCATTCGTGTAGTGAGACATTCGTTATGCCCGATATTTATAGATAATTCCAACTCCCTCTTGATGTATTTTAAGGGTTCATGTCACATACAATCTAGGCTCACAAAACAAATGTATCAATTTTCACCTGAAAACATTTTTAATTCTACATAGAGATTTTACAGTAATGTTACCCTATTTTGAATGAGTGGTTATTCACTTCTATATTATTAAAGAAAATTTTGTTTAGTAGCAGGAAGTACCTAGTTGATAGCTGTACTCAATCGGTATACACACCGCAGTGCGAGTTGATTATCCTTGAGCGCTGTGACATTCTGTGTGAATTCCAGTCATCTTATGAACTGAATGTTTTTCATAGATATTATGGTGGAAAGGGTCATGATGTGTATAACTTTGATGAGAGGGAATTTCAAAAAAAATCTATAATTATCTTCAGTACGGTAATTAATAAACGAGTAATGGAATATTATATTTCTGTAGTATATAACATCTACCTACATATTTTAATTACAACTAAATTTTCGATTTATAAATCAATTGAAAACTGGGTGACAAGACTGTAAAATCACTCTGTACTAACTTGTCTCCAGATCTGTTGAGGAAATCAAGTGAATTTGTAAAAGTTTCGAAATTGTATTATATTAATACTTATTCAATTCTTCATTCAAATAAATAAACAAACAAATGTATCCCAGAAAGTGAATACAATATTGTTTATATAATTTTTAATTTGTGTTCCCTGTGAGCTACCATGTGTGGGGACACATATATATTTAATATATATTATAATATATATAAATTGAAACAGGAGACACGATATAAATAGATTGAAAACACTTAAAAACTTAAATTAGAAATGGGGAAATTTTCGGAGACACAGTCTCCTCATTTCTAATGTAAGTTTTTAAGTGTTTTCAATCTATTTATATCGTGTCTCATGTTTTAATTCATATTACAAACTTTAAAGTGTCTTATGTTATGTGCTACAAATAATATATATGAATAAACAGGGTGATTCATAATTATGGTAAAATAATTCAATACGTGATAGTAGAGGTAAAAATGAGAAGAAAAGTTCTTATAAACATATATCCATAAACGCTTCATTAGCGAGCTATACAGGATGAAAGATTTCGCCCGGAATTCAGTTCCTCTGATGAAAAACACTGATGCTGAATTGTTTGGGGACCAGTTTTTAAAAAACGTATGGTGGATTCATATGGAAAATATCTGAAAAATTGAATAAAACTAGTCTGGAAGCTGTAGTGTGAGTAGTTTTTGAGAATAAAGTTAAAATATGCAAGAAATCTACGTAGAAAAACACAGACTTCTACGTTTGATGCTCAATAACTTTCTTTAATGACCAGTAAACATATATTTTTTTGAAATAACAATTGTGGAGAATACAAATACCGTGCAAATACCAGCACGGGGAATACAGTCTCGTGGCAATAGAGTATGAACTTTCTGGAGGTGGTATGGATGTAATTGTTGCTCTTTTAGGATCCTCAAACTAATAGATTGATTGACATTAAACTGCACTGATTATTCTCTCGTGCTCTTCTCTGGATCTTCATAAATTTCATTAAGAACTTGTTCCTTCAACTCAACAGTCCAAGTGAATCGGGGTCTGCCTGCATAAATGTGCTCTTTGGACATCAAAGAACCTGTTTCAGACAGACGTTGATGAATAGTGGCAAAAACCTCGAACTTGGACATACTCGGTTAGGAAAGTTTTCTTGATACAAACGTCTTGCTTCAGTTCTATTACTGTGTCCCATCCCATACATTAAATGCACGTCAGCTAATTCGGAGTATGAATAATGTCTAAAGTGACCTGCCTTTTTTAAAAAGTTAACACTCAACACAAAAAAGCAAAGTGAAATGGTTACAAATAAATAGTTAATAGATTAAACAAAAAACACAGCGCGGTTACAGTAGGCCTAACTTACAGTTTGTTGTTTTGTTCAACAGTGAGCTAAAATATTTCTGAAAATAATTTTCAGCTGATAATTTCTTTTGAATATTTTTTTTATTTAAAACAGAATAGATCAGCTGTTTTGGAACAGCTGTTATTCAAATCCATGTTTTTTTGCAATCAGCTACAACCTATGAGTTATTAGTTCTCTCCTCATAAAACAGCAAATTTTTGTGGTGTAATGTACTAGAGCATATTATAATAGAATACTATTAGAATATTAGACTATAATAGAACTATTAGAATACATTTTATTCAACTTTTATTAGAATTTAGTTCACACAGCTTACCTAATTCTTTTCAGAATTAAATTCTCTACAATTTTTATTTCAAAAAAAATTTGTTTACTGGTCATTAAAGAAAGTTATTGGGCATCAAACGTAGAAGTCTGTTTTTTTCTACGTAGATTTCTTGCATATTTTAACTTTTTTCTCAAAAACTACTCATACTACAGCTTCCAGACTAGTTTTATTCAATTTTTCAGATATTTTTACATATGAATCCACCATACGTTTTTTAAAAACTAGTCCCCAAACAATTCAGTATCGGTGTATTTCACCAGAGGAAATGAATTCCGGGCGAAATCTTTCATCCTGTATAGCTCGCTAATGAAGCGTTTATGGATATATGTTTATAAGAACATTTTTTCTTATTTTCACCTCTACTATCACGTATTAAATTATTCTACCATAATTATGAATCACCCTTTATATAATAAAATAGTAATATATAGATGTAAATGGTATTTAATAAACAACATAATAAATGAATATGATACAGTATTGAGATGAATCAATATGTCTATTTATAATCATTCTTGCACACTTTCACACGCACGACACATAAACTTGGGAATAGTCATTTGTAAGTCAAATACCATCGAGAGTGGTTGATAAAAATAGTGGATGATAGTATTGAATAACACCATGTAGTTCAAAAAAGAGAGAAATTAAAGTATTTGAGATTTTTTTTTATTTTTATATATATTGGTATTTAGAAAATACGAATTCCTACAAATTATCATTGGATAGAAGAAGTTTTGGTGAGCTATTACCTGGTATTGAATATTTCTCCATTAATTACAACGAGGACAATAATTAACAACATTCCAGTTTCAATTAATTAAGTTTTTAAAATTAATAGGAATGAATATTCTTCACATCATAGTTACTCTCAATTTCATAATTATTTATTACTTCTCATGCCTCCTCAAATAAAAATTATTGAGATATACATCATATCATAATGTTACCATATTATTAAGAAAACTGCAATATAAAAGAAAAAATATATATGATTGAATGATATATTAAGGTACATTTTTTACATGTTGTAATGACTCCTGAAATATAAGTAAATTTCATTCATCATCTGCATTTGAAGCTTTCTCAATTAATATACAATTTGAATGAATGGATGATCCAAACTTCCCGAATCATCTACTTCTACATCATCTACTTCTCATTAACGGATGAAAATTATTACAAATTGATGAATCCTCGATAAATTCATAAAGTAATTTCAAATATTAATGAATAAATTAATGCTGAATATTTATAACTTCTCGAACACAATACCCGGATTTCCCCATAACATTTCATTTTCTCAGAAAATTATAAATAACCATTTTTGAGTAGATTATTGATACTATTCCACTGTAATACTGGAGAATGTGTAGATTGGATCAGACCAAAATGTTTCGCTACTGCACAGAAGAAGGAAATGTTCTTTGTTATTTTCTTTGTGCTTCTGCGATTCAACAATCAAAACAATTTTGATCTATTAGCTGTGATTCGAAGTGGTTTACCCCGGTGGGAGAAGCATTGTAACACTCTGATTCCTGACTAGCAAAGACCATCAATTCATACAGTATTCGCAATCAGCGTCAATGCCGGGATATCATTGATTGAGGTAATTTTCAATCACTATGATTGACGTAGCAGTTGAAATGGAGCTGAAGCTAGTCAGTCAGCTATTAGGGTAAGGATATAATCGGGACCCTGTGTGTTTTGTGGCGGGTGGGGAAAGGGTAGCAAGTCTACATAATGATTATATTGATTCTCCCTGGGGAGCAGGCGCGATGACAGCGCTCCCCACGGGCTGACACTGAATCACTTGCTCAGCTCAACCTCAGCTACGTTATCCTACTGTTTCATCTCATATTCTGCCTCACCCTTTCTTCTCCTTCTCTTCTCTTCAAACTTTTTTTCTTCTCTGTGTTCTCCTACTTATCATTCGAGTACATCTCATCCACCCACCTTCATCTCAATCACTTTCTTCTCGATTTCATCCGTACATTCTTACTAGCAGTTTTCTTCTACATTCAGCGCCTTATTACTGTCCATTATCACCATTCCCTGATTCCATATTCTGCTATTCCTCATTAAACTATGTCATACTTTTCTACTTCTACTTGTTTGTTACTTCATCTATCTCATACTTTTTTACAAGTTACATAATTTCATCATTCATCCTTCATCCTTCTTCTTGTTTGTTTTTATCCTTCCAGTTTTCTCTTTAGAGAAATGAGATCACGGTTCAGGTTTTCTCTCCTTCTTCACAACTATCCTAGACTTTTTTCCACCTCACCTTTTCCACTCCTCAATGTGATTTTTCCACTACCTGATTTTCTTCCCTACATTTCAGATTTTTTTTTCTACGTCATTATTTTCATCTCATGAACATTTTATGTTGTATCTTCATCTCCAAACATTTCCATCTTACTTTTATCCTTCTTGTCGAGCGATCATCTTCTACATCATCTTCATTTCCGTTCTATCCTCATATTTCACTCCTCTCATGCATACTCTCTATAATAAATTTATGTTTTTTCGGTTATTTCTCTCTTACCATTTCTTTCTATTCTTCTGCTTCTTCTCTGCTAATCTCTGCTGCGTTTTGTTCCTTTCTCTAGGATAATCTGCTTTCCAGTTTCGATCTCAGTCTCTACAATAATATTATGGTTGTCCTTTTCACATTTACCAGCCCCTCTGCTCCGTTTTATTCTCCAATTTTCTTCCAATTCACAATCACCTAACTTCCTTCACCATCGATCTTTTCATCTCACATCCTATCTCTTTCCATCTAAAATTCCTTTATGCGATTCTATTGCCACAGCCCCTCCTCACCACCCGGACCCCGTAGTCTACTACCGCTCACGTCACAGCACAAAAGTTCAACTTCGCGCCTGACGAAGAGCTTTGTGCTTTGTGCAAAACCACACAACTTCAACTCTTCTACTCGATGAAGGATGGAGAAGGAGAAAGTGGATGAACATCGAAACAGGAGAACAAGGATCAGGAGATAGGAGCAGGAAGGAGGAGTTTGCGAGAGGAGAAGTGTGAAGATGGGAGGAGGTGAAGGGTAGGGAGAGAAGAAGATGGGAAATAGGGAGAAAAAGAGAGGAGGAGAATAAGTGGAAGATGTTAAAGTAGGACAGGGACATGAGTGTAATATGGTGAATATTGAGTGGTTTGAATTGTAGTTTTTTTGTGCCTTTCTTTCAGGTTGTTGAACTGATCAAAATTGAACTAAATTTTTCCAATATGAACTCTAGTGAACCTTGTTTTTGATTGTTAAAGGATTTATTCATGCACAAAGTAAGCACCTGAATTTTGGGTTGCCAAAAAAGATTTGCTAACTTGCTTCTTATCCATCCAAATTATTGCAGTCTTCTAGCATTTCCGTAGTACTGGCTTGGATTTCGTAATGGAATTAATGCAAACGTATTTAGAAATGTATTTGAACCGTGCGACCCCACGACGTTTCGGGCGCTCCACGTGTTTTCTTGAAAATTGGAAAATTTGAGTGGAAGAGCAGCAGTTCTAAACGATTCGTCACCGCGAGAAGATGTAGTCATAGAACTTGTCTCAGCCTCTAAACTAAGCTTCGGCCTATTTAGAGGGAAAGTTTTATTCTTTTTACTTTGTATAAATTAAAAGCATGTAGTTTGAAAAATAGTACCGTAAATGTAAACGTGAGTGATTGTGAGTGCCGATCTATTTGTTAAATTTTCGATTCCATGGTGAGTGCCAAAATTATTTTATTAAGCTCGAATAGATTGACCAAAGGCCCTAAATTTATTGTAGAGTGAGTTAGCAAATTCTTGTAAATTATGAATCGTTGCGATAAAGTCGTAATTTGAGAGAAATATTCTTTGAAAGTTACTTGTTGCTAGAACAGGTGTTGTTAAACACAATAGTGAAGATCTTGGCATTTGCATGAACGAATTCATCCAAAGCTCCCAACCGTAGATTCAAATAATTTAAACAGTTTAATAGTTGAGTGAAGATTAAAAAGCAGTTATTATATTTTTCCCTTGTTACAAAATTGGGTCCTCTCATAAATAAATCCCTCCTGGCTTCCCACCAGTTACAAATGAAGTCAGTTGTGGGGTAGTGTTATAGATACCTCCACCCATTACAATAGTGTCAGGTTTATGGTAATTTTATAGGTAACTTCGAACTATTACAATGAGGAATAAGAAGAAGGTAAAGGGATGGTGAAGGGTGGAATGAGAACGGAGGAAAAGGAAGAAAGGACAAGAGGATAAGGAAAAGGAGTAAGACGATTACGGAAAAAAGAGGAGAATAAGTAGATGAATGGGTGAGGGAGAAGAGAGAGAAGAAGGGGAATTTGAAAATGAAAAGAAGAAGAAGGAGAAGAAGAAGAAGAAGAAAAAGAAGAAGAAGAAGAAGAAGAAGAAGAAGAAGAAGAAGAAGAAGAAGAAGAAGAAGAGGTAGAAGAGGAAGAAGAGGAAGAAGAGGAAGAAGAGGAAGAAGAGGAAGAAGAGAAAGAAGAGAAAGAAGAAGAACAACAACAACTAAACAACAGTAAAAACAATAAAGCATAAAGCAGCAACAAAAAAAGGAAAATAGCAAGACGAAAAAATGAAGGATCAAAATAGGTTACTAAGGAGAAGTATAAGAAGATCAAGGGGGTTTGAGGTGTGAAGAGGAGTAGGAACTCTATGCATGAAAAGTATCGTCTCATATCGGTTTCAACTCAAAACATCCTAAGTTTCCAACTCAACTCTCTCAAGTAAAATTCCCTAGAACTCCGATCCTCTACCAAATTATTTTAAAAAAAATTGTGTATGATTGAATCAATAAAATAATCTTCCAATTCCTATGATGAATGATGTTGTGACAATTGAGTTGTAAGTTGAATCTATATATATAAAAGCGAAATGGCTTTTAAAAAGCTCACTGACTGACTGACTGACTGACTCACTCACTCACTCGCTCACTCACTCACTCACTCATTCGCAGAACTAAAAATATACCAGACCAAGAACGTTCAAATTTGGTAGGTATGTTCAGTTGGCCCTTTAGAGGCGCACTAAGAAATCTGTTGGCAATATTTTAACTTTAAGGGTGGTTTTTAAGGGTTTAAAGTTCGTCTTTTAGCATGTATATTCTTCCTATTCTCTTAATTATAATTGAAAAATGTCCATACCATATGTTAATATAGAACTATAATCTAGAGAGAGTACCTCTTCGAAACAGTTGTTAACTGGTAACTAAATTAATAATTTTGTCAGGTTGGCATTAAGTTGAGTTGACTTTGTTAGGTTGGCACCAAGTTGAAGATTGAAATGCATTCATCGCGGAAAAATTGATTGGGCACTGCTACTTCAATCGGAGCTATTCCTGGGAATATTATATTAGTAGCCGTCAGGCTCGCTTCGCTCACCATATCCGTTTAGCCAGACGTTTAGTCTGGACCCCCGACTGGATCGTCCTAACATATGATAAAAATGCTGGAATGAAAAATGCAGATTTCATTCTTGGACGATCCAGTCGGGGGTCCAGGGGGCGGAGCCCCCTGGCTAGACGGATATGGCGAGCGAAGCGAGCCTGATGGCTAGTGATGAATAAAATTCTGATTGCATTACCTGCAATGTTTTCAATAAATTATTATTATCATCAAAAACGTCCAAGTCTGCTATAATAATATAGTGTAAACTGCTGAGCATACATAAATGAAATATTTATGCTACAATAACCTGGTAGTAGGGAGACAAAAGGAGAAAATAGTTAGATAGTTGATTCAAAATAGATAATTCATAGAAGAAAGTTCAATAGTGATTAGTAGTAGTGTATCAAGTGTTTCAAGGCTGCTCGAGTTGTACGAACGTTTTTTACTGATGATATTTTTAAAGGCTTCTAGATTTGGATACCATTAAGTTATCGAGATAGTTTTCTCAGAGATTTTTTTATTCTATAATACCGTAATTACTTTTTGAGATGAGTGCCTAAAGTTCAAATTTTTGAAACAGATTATTTCAAATAGCTCGAAAAAATAATTCAACTTACATTATTTTTAGACATTTTTTGAATTGTAATTTCTCTAAAATTAATATTTAGAGCCACTTGAGAGTAAAGTGCAGGCAGCTGAGATGAGATTTCTTCGCAGAGCTAAGGGCTGTGACAGAAGAGATCACATCAGGAATGAGGATATACGGAAAGAGTTGAATATCTTCTGCCTGAATGAGAGAGTTGCATCTTATCGTCAGCAATGGAAAGAGCATGTGGAACGAATGTCAGCTGATAGGCTTCCTCACAGAATTTTCAAGTATAAACCGGTAGGCAAAAGAGACATAGGCAGGCCACGAAAAAGATGGCAATGATCATTATATTTATTAGAAAATAAAAACAGTAGATTGGAGTGATGCTTATGATGATAGTGATGATATTAGATTAAATTATATTGATGTTATTAATTAAAATATTTTTTTTATTCTAATTACAAGCTGAATGTGAGTCGGAACAGGCAATAGCCTAATCCCTGTTTGAAAGAAGAAGAAGAAGATTAATATTTAGAGCAAAATTTTTCATTCAATAGGGGTATTCACAATGTTGGAGTTAGCTGGCTAAGTCGAGCTATTCGCCAACTCCAGCTATTTGCTAAGTCTGTGTTAACTCAATGTGCTATAGTGGTACGTTAGAAAAAATTAGCAGACGAAATAGCAGATAGCGCAGGTTTGAGTCCGCTAACTCTATAGCTATCTCTGTTCAAACCAGCAGCCATTATAATCTTACTTTTTCAAACTAACTTTAGTAACACAAATTATCCGCTTGGATCGCTACTGCAGTTAGCTAATAGCAGATGGTTTTAAATGGGGCGTTCACAATCCAGAGTTATCAAATAGCTCTCTTGCTGTCTAAAACAACATTGTGAATACCCCTAATAAACAATATATCCTTAAAATTTCATAAATCTATCTCTTACTGAATTTCAAATGATCTGTTCAGAGAGTTTAGACTAATGGGCGTTCATATAATAGGAAAAACAATCATCCTGAGAACTTATTTTTATTTTGACAACTTGATAGTATATAATTTATTCGTAAAACTTATCACTATAGTGAGGTCCACGTTATAATGACAGTATTTGATCAACTTTGGTTCTGCTATCCTTGTCTATCTTTCGACAAAGCCGGTGGTACTATCCTTTTTTAGGTCCACAACCATGCCAATTATGTTTTTGACAGTGTAGGAATATAATTAATAAATGCAGAGAATCAGCATCGCTATTCTCCTATCTTTATTCACTGCCATTATAACGTGGACCTCACTATAGTAAATATCAGCAGTAAAAAGTTTCTTTTGCCGCTAACACAGCCTTATGCTGGATTCCCAAATATCGGTATCAGTGATCGTGTCCGATACATTAAAAATATTATTTCCATAAGTCTTTATGGGTCTATTCACACTCGCTTGGTCGAACTGAGAGCAGTCTCATAAGAACTCATGGGAATTATTTTCCATTGTACCGCAAATGCTTTCACTGATACTGCTGTGTACGAGTTCGTCTTTATACAGTGATTGTACAACTTAGTTTAACTTGACTAACTACTCATAGTTACTGTATGTAGTTGTGGTTTCTAACCAAAGTTGGCTCTACACTAAAATATTTGTGAAATCTCTCAATGCCATCGTTTTCGATTCCGTAGCTGTCAGCCTGTCAGTGCTGGGAGGGTTGCGTTTCACAGCTCCTTGCTTTGCAAGTTGCATAACCTTCGCCTTCAATATTCGGGTTCTGCTACTTGATTCCATTATACTATGAACTACTTAGTTACTATGATTCATGGGATGAATTTCAAGATTAAAATCGTTAATTACAGTCAGTATTACTATACTCAGTACAAAATTACTTTTGACTTGGAGGGATTTGCGCAGCAGAGAAACGTAGGGATACAGCGGCGCGATGTTGCCTTTCTGAATTGGCCAGCGTTCTCTAATATTCAATGAGTGTTCAGCTGCTCATGATATGCATACGGATGTTCCCTCTCTGGAAGAGAGAGGAAGACAGAGTCTAATCGGCAAATTGGCAACTGCGCTTCTACCTATGATTCTATTCATCACTGTAATTGGCTGATCTCCCTCCATTTCTCTGCGCCGCATATTCCTCCAAGTCATTGAAGAACAAAATTGACTCACTCCTTCGTACTTTTTCAGGATATAGAGATAAAATTGAAAGTGCATAAGAAAAAGATTTGTTGTGATTTATCATTTAGTGAGCTGAAGAATTCATTGCATGCAACTATAACAGTTATCCCATTAATTCATTCTTTCATTCATAACCTCAGCTAAGGGCGTTTGGGATCTATCACCGTAGCCACCTCTAATACAAGGCTATTGTATTGGAGGTGGTTATGCTATCACACGCGCTGACACAGGATTTCAGATGGTTAATATAAAACATAATTTACAACTTTTACATCAAAAAAATCCATATATATGAAAGCGAAATGGCACTCACTCACTCACTCACTGACTGACTGACTCACTCACTCACTCACTCGCAGAACTAAAAATCTACCGGACCAAAAACGTTAAAATTTGGTAGGTATATTCAGTTGGCCCTTTAGAGGCGCACTAAGAAATCTTTTGGCGATATTTCAACTCTAAGGGTGGTTTTTAAGGGTTTAAAGTTCTTTTATCATGTATATTCCTCTTATTCCAATATCTTAAAATTATAATTGAATTTCCATACCATATGTTAATATAGAACTATAATCTAGAGAGAGTACCTCTTCGAAACAGTTGTTCTGGTAACTAAATTAAAAATTTTGTCAGGTTGGCATTAAGTTGAGTTGACTTTGTTAGGTTGTCACCAAGTTGAAGATTGAAATGCATTTATCCAGGACCTCCTAAATCCAATTTATCCAGTTAACCAAAATTAGCGTTTTCTCAGCTTTTCTGCGTTTCCTCACCTTTTTCAATAATTGATGGAAATATATTCAAAAAAATTCAGTACACAGGTTTAGCTAAGGTAGAAGAATTTTGTTCGCCAAACATACGCTGTCACGTGGTAATTTGAAACCACCAAATATTTCTAAATGAGCCAATAAAATGTAATAGAACTATAAAATTGGAAAGAAGGTTAGACCTATCTAAAGAGTAAATCAACTCAAATCAAGTATTATTAGTGATTAGGAGTAATAGCATTATCAACAACGATAAGAAAACATGTATTATTGTGATTTAATAATTATGAGAACCCATTGGTAAGATCAAAAAATTATAAAGCGGCATAATTATTATTGGCGGATTACAAAAAAAAAATAAAATAAAATGCATGAACATTGAGGTTAGAGTTACTTGTTTACGTTTTGAAAAGAATTAGTCGATCTTGGATAAATCGATAATTATCCGAACCAATACTGAACGAATCAGCTGATTATTCGATCAACCCATATGACCGGTTGAATCATATAAAATTCACTCATAAAGAATATATTATGTATACTAAAGGAAGTCGATGTGTAGAATTACAAACAACTATTATTTCTATACAAATATTTATTACAATCCAAAAAAGCATGATAAATCAAGAGTATACAAAACTCATATAAAAACTAAATGTATTATCTATTAAAATTGTATGTTATGATTTATTTATGAATTCAATTTAAGATAAATACCCCATATATCTGTATAAAAACTTCTTTTATTTAATTTTTTCTATTATAAAGCCGAGGAAGCCCTGATTCCCAAGGCAACCAATTGTATTGAGTCTATTAAATTGAAGGCCAATCAGAGAGTAGCTTATAGAATTATTCTAGGAAGAAGCAAATTTTTCTGAAAACCTCTTTCTTCTGGCTTAAGATCTCAACCCGAGAGGATGCACATGGAGTTTAGGGTCTTTTCTTATTCCTTTTAAAAATTTTTTAATGAATTATTAAGCCAAACCCTTTTTTAAATGTAATGTATGTTTGTTGAATGTAAATTGTTTGTGAACTCAGTGCTGTCAAAGAGTTCGTAATTGTAAAGATTCCCATAAAAATAGCTTTAATTCGAAAGAAACTTATAAAAATCTGGATCACGCGTTAGCCCAGCAGTGACGAAAAGGAGCCTACCTAATTAATTATTGGAAATAATTAATTCAATCCACGAGAACATCCAGAACTTCAGTCAGTGAGTGATAAGTCAAACCAAATGAGCTCATTTGTCTACGTTCAGTGGGGTAATAATTAATAAAAAAGCGCTATTCCAATTAATTAGAATAAAAATAGAAAGTCACCACGTGTTGAACAATATCACATAGTTCACAAGAACATTTTATAAATTTATTTATTATATGTAGGAAGCTTACTTCCATGCACAGCCCGAATTCATATTAAAAGCCCTGAGATCTCATGTTTGAATATTAATTTATTAAATATTAATTTTGTTAATTGACCAAAGTATATCATATCAAACTTATAGACCGAACAGGTTTTTATTGGCAGAATTTTGCATTGATTGGAAGTCTAAGTACCAGTATTAAATATAATATATTTATGAATTTGAAATTCATTATTGTGAATATTAGCAAAGCCTGTGATAATTATTCAGATTTTAAAAGTAGATTATTTAAGTGAATTATAGTTATATCGAATATCTTATGCACATCTTTTTTGTGGGAATATATTTTGTGTTTTATGTCAGCATACAAACTTATAGAATTTTTTATTATATCCCAACTCATCTCGTGTTATATAGTTTGAGCTGTTTTGGTACCAACAAATATTTAGCAGCACTTAAAATCATAGAATCAAATAATATTAACCTTATTCAGAGCACTCAATATTTATCATCCTTTGATGATATTCATTTCATCAGCCAGAACAAATATATTAAGAAATTATATTAATAAGGTTCCAGTTATATCATATAAGGATCCAGAGAGCTTCAAGAACTGGCGTTGTAAGTTCTAAGGAATTTTGAAAGGGTATATTGGTGAATACTTGTATTCACGACGAGCGTTTTAAGAATCAACTAGAAACAACTATAGTTGGTCCTGATTATTCTCTAGTGGTACATGGTTACTGATAATCAGTCATCAAATATTCTTTTAATTTCCTTACTGGTATTCTTCAAGAACTTCATAGAAGCAGCGGTAAGAATTATCAATACC
This sequence comes from Nilaparvata lugens, assembly GCF_014356525.2. NCBI lineage: Eukaryota > Metazoa > Arthropoda > Insecta > Hemiptera > Delphacidae > Nilaparvata > Nilaparvata lugens. The sequence goes on from NC_052508.1 coordinate 76,899,809, forward strand.
TGGTCCTTGAACCTTATGGTGATTATTTGTACTTATAAAATTCATGTTTCTACCACTGAGCTAGAGCTGAGGTTTGAACCCAGTAATTTTGCGAGCCGGAAGGCCTTAATTTTTTGTGAATTTATTCGCAAAAGAGGGAATTTAGAGACTGCTCTTATAAATACCAGAAACACCATATTATCTGTGAAGGAATTACAATCCACAACTTCTCACAATAGCTTCATAACGTGGGACTATATCATAAGAGATAACCCCCCCAGGAGCACAACTTCACACAATGGCGCCCAACGTGGGGCATGATGAAAAGCTTACCTACTCAATCTTACTATCAATGATTAATGAAATTATTGATAAAACTGAAAGCTGCAAGAAACATAATCTGAAGTTGTTTCGACAAGATATATCTGATAATCTATTGTAAGTTCTGGCTAAAATAATTGAGTTGCTCTTCAAATTAAAATTTTTCAAGCTGCATAAATACAGACAAACTGTATCACACGAGTTTGATAACATAATTCTCATAATAGAGAAAATTGGATGGAAATTTCCATAAAAGTTATAGTAAAAATTTGATTTTGATCTTTGAATCTAGACATTGTATGCTGACCAGGGTTATAGGTTATTTGAGGCATTATAATACTATCGTTATTCAGGAGGATAAGACCCTAATTAAAATTTTAAGAACTATATTAGTGTAATTTGTAAGCCATATCTGTCTATGTTGATAAGCGTACCTGTAGCACTCGAAGGTCTTTTTGTAATATATGTATATGACACTTGAAACTTCAACACAACACAATTTTATCCAGAATAGGCACTATCACTGAATCCATTTTAATATTCCTGAGACTTGGCAACACACTTGGCTATTTACTCGAAGTATTCCATAATAACGTCACCATGAACCAGTCGCCGGCTAACTCGCAAATTTCCTACTTCAGCGAACATCCCCAAAACTATGTAGCCACGACACCGGCAAATCAACAGCCCCAGGACGATGCAGCGGAGACCCCACGAGAGAGAGAGGGAGGCAGCATATGCTCCATCAGTTTCGACCCGCAAAACTTGGCCCAATTGTCTTCTACGAAGATTGATAACGTCGTCGATGCGATTAATTCCGATGAGAGTCCGGCTGAGGGAGATGAGGGAGTGAGGGCGTCCAACCCGGTACCGGCGTCTCCGCAGATCGCTCCAAGCGTCGCCGAAGGAACGGAGAATGCCGCTACCCAATCGCCATCCGATATCGCCAGTCAACCGCCATCCGCAATCACCAACCTAGAGAAACACAACACCACATTAGACTCTTCAGTCGGTTATATTACCAATCTCATAGCAAATGATTCTACAAACGAACTTAAACTCATACTCAGTCAAATCTTAGCAAGCCAAAATAACAACACTAAAGCCATCCAGGATAAAGCGGAGGAAAATACCAAAGCTGTACAAGAGGAGATCAAAACGGTCAGACAGGATGTCAAAGCCGTACAAGGAAGTGTGGAAAAAATGGAAGAAAAATTTTCTAACCTCAAAGAGGAAGTGAGAAATATAATTGATACCAAAATAGATACACAATCTGCAGTCATCAAAAAGTTAGAAACTCGTATAGATGACGTTACCTGTCAAATAAATGAGCGGTTGGATGACGTACCAAAGGAGGTTGAAAAACAGGTGAGCATGTTGGGTAAGGAGCTAGGCACCACTATCATGGGAACTGTCATGGAAAGGGTGTTAGAAAATAAGGGCGAGATAGAGTCGAAAGTAGAAGAAAATAACAAGAAAATAATAGAGATAGTTAAAGAACAGAGTAACGTGCAAACAAGTATAGAAAACCTAAGAGAGGAGGGGACACAATCAAGAGAGAGATACGGCATGTTGGAGAATGCTATAGGCGGACAACAGTTGAAGCTCACCGGATTGTATGATGAAGTTAATAAAAACAAGAAAATTATGAACGATAAATGGATCGCAAGTGAAGAACGAGTCTCCAGAATAGAGACACGTATGGAAAACATCCCAGTCAATCGGACGCATTATACACCAACAGAAGCAATAAACGGCACTCAACTCTTCCAAAGTCTGGGAAAATTCGATAACTCCCACCGTCACATGCAACCCAGACCATTTATAGATCAAATAAAAGCTATTCAGGAATTGATACCCACCTCTTGGTTAGTATGGCGCTTCCAACTGTCCAGTCTACTACTTGGCGAGCCGCTGATGTTTTTCCAGAGCCGGATGCGAGATATCAACAGCCTGGAGGACTTCATCTCCCAATTCCTGCAGCAGTATTGGAGTAAACGTAAGCAGATGGACGCACTATCAGAGATTATATCATGCACATATGATAATAGAGGCAGACAATCATATACTGAATTCGTAGCTAAGATGATGTGTAAGAATTCGCAACTAGACGAATCTTTGGCGGATACATCATTAGCAAATATATTAACAAAAAAGCTTCCTTACAATGTTCGCATGACACTAGCAGTATCTTCGATTTCCAGTTGCAAAGAATTAATGGAACATTTACACTGTATCCAATCCGTCACTTCTGAATCCAGTCAGGTAAACGACCGTACAGGAGATTCCAATCATTCTCCTCATCATAATAGCAACAGCTTCAGAAAAAATTATAATGGTGAAAATCATATAGCAAATGCTAGAGCAAATGCGCAAAGAGCGAAGTATACTGAAAATAATAACAGAGTTCAATCATTTGATAATAATTATAGAAATAAGTTTCAATACCGAAACAGTAAACAGCATCACAAAGAGGCATATTATGATAACAGAGATCACTGGAATAGAAATAATAAACGGAAAATAACCTTCACAAAACAGGACGAAAATAAACAAAATCATAACCAAACAAATACATCTTATACAATAGCACATACAACAAGGACAACATACAGGAGAAAAGAGGCATGCACCGCAAGGCCAGGAGGCGGAAAGTCAAGCGGAAGAAAAAGAAGTACCGCGCGCGACGATGGAGGCCGCATGCACGTTTCAAACGCCCGAGGAGGACACCGGACCGAAACCAGGATGGAGGACCGGAGATCGACGGCATGCATCCGCGGCACATTCGCTTTAAAGCAGAAAATCAGCGATGTGACCAGAAGAATAGCCAAAGAAATGGGATAAAACCGAAACATGCATGGATGATAATAATAAAGTGGACTACGTATTGAGTTTGAGGAAGGATAAACAGCGTTTAAGAAGAGTAAAAGAAATAAGAAATTATAATAAGAGAGTGAAAGTACCTGACTATTACATGTTGAGAGATTATATTGTTAAAGAAAGGATAAATGTTCTGATGTATTGTATACTATTTGTTATGGCTGTGATATGGATAAAGGACTGCGTTGTAGGTATGATAGAAGATATTATGTTGTTGTTATTAAAAGAATCTATTATTGATGATGGGAAAGGTAATATTATAAAAATGTTTATTGTTGTGAGCCTACTAATTTATAACGAACTGAAACCAAGAATATTAAATGAAAGTGAGAGGAAAAATGCATTAAGACTACAAGATGATTGGAAAAAGAATGGACTGAAATATATAACCATTAAGGAAGCTAAGAATTGTTTGAAAAGGTATACAAGATACCGAGGTTTTATATTTATGAAGAATAAATCATCATAAGGACAGCCTCATCTATAAATAACAACCGGACAGCAGCCGTAACTGAACGTAATACCGTTCAGTTGTATGAAGAAAGCAAACCAAATTTAACTTGGTGGGAAAATATTTCTAATCTCAAACCGTATTATCGAGACAATAAGCGATAAGAATATAAACAATAATATTTGGATTCATGGATCTACCTGTCAACAAATACGTACCAAACAAACACCAGGCAACACACTTATTTCGCAGACGAGTATCCACTTCGAACAACAACACCTGAAAATAAAGAAATAAAAAATTTAGAAACCATTTTTTTTACCACCTTTCTTATTAATGAAACAAGAGAATAAATAACTTCTAATGTTAAAAGCCAACTTACCTCCATGTAGCAGGAAGAAACATCAAGATGGCGACAAGTGACAAGCCGAAGCCAACGTAAACCAGCTGTACACTACGAAAACCAGAGTAGTCAATGCCTATTAAATCATCAAAGTTGATACCCCGAATAAGAAGATCAAGTGTCATATAAATGTGAATTGCATGTAGAGATATTATAAAATATTATATTATTATTATTTATGTATAAACTATTAAGAAAATCATTAAAATTATCCGCCAAATGATCAAACCGCATAGTTACCACCAAAAGCATTAATCCCAAGTCTCAATGTATTAGAGGAATAAGAAGTTCTTGTTGATAAAACCTACCAAAGATTATCCTTAAAAATATCCATTATATGAAAACAAAGCCCAATTTCTGCAAGAGAATGAAATGAAAATGTACAAATCACTGTTCTATGTTGAGGGAGAAAATATGTTATACTCTGCAAGTCGGAGAATTATCAGTTTGTTAGGTTGGCAATGATTTTGCACCAACATTCAAATATGCTTCTGGCCTGAGGGCAGAGCGTGGATCAGAAAAAAGATTTATATTATGTATGGAGGAGGAGATAGTTTATATTGTGTATTGTGTGTAGAAGGAGATTGGCCGATGTAAGGCGTATGTATTTGAATTGAATTTATTTATTGTTGTATATGCTGTTGAATTGTTAGGAGGTAAGATTCTCAGTAGAGTTATTAGCAGACTTTGTAACATATATGATTTCTGATCCAAAACCAACTGGATCATAAAATTTATATTATATTCTCGAATTGTCGTTTTAAATCAGAAATCAGAGGGCGTTTTGTGTCACGTGGTAATTTGAAACCACCAAATATTTCTAAATGAGCCAATAAAATGTAATAGAACTATAAAATTGGAAAGAAGGTTAGACCTATCTAAAGAGTAAATCAACTCAAATCAAGTATTATTAGTGATTAGGAGTAATAGCATTATCAACAACGATAAGAAAACATGTATTATTGTGATTTAATAATTATGAGAACCCATTGGTAAGATCAAAAAATTATAAAGCGGCATAATTATTATTGGCGGATTACAAAAATAAAAAATAAAATAAAATGCATGAACATTGAGGTTAGAGTTACTTGTTTACGTTTTGAAAAGAATTAGTCGATCTTGGATAAATCGATAATTATCCGAACCAATACTGAACGAATCAGCTGATTATTCGATCAACCCATATGACCGGTTGAATCATATAAAATTCACTCATAAAGAATATATTATGTATACTAAAGGAAGTCGATGTGTAGAATTACAAACAACTATTATTTCTATACAAATATTTATTACAATCCAAAAAAGCATGATAAATCAAGAGTATAAAAAACTCATATAAAAACAAAATGTATTATCTATTAAAATCATATGTTACGATTTATTTATGAATTCAATTTAAGATAAATACCCCATATATCTGTATAAAAACTTCTTTTATTTAATTTTTTCTATTATAAAGCCGAGGAAGCCCTGATTCCCAAGGCAACCAATTGTATTGAGTCTATTAAATTGAAGGCCAATCAGAGAGTAGCTTATAGAATTATTCTAGGAAGAAGCAAATTTTTCTGAAAACCTCTTTCTTCTGGCTTAAGATCCCAACCCGAGAGGATGCACATGGAGTTTAGGGTCTTTTCTTATTCCTTTTAAAAATTTTTTAATGAATTATTAAGCCAAACCCTTTTTTAAATGTAATGTATGTTTGTTGAATGTAAATTGTTTGTGAACTCAGTGCTGTCAAAGAGTTCGTAATTGTAAAGATTCCCATAAAAATAGCTTTAATTCGAAAGAAACTTATAAAAATCTGGATTACACGTTAGCCCAGCAGTGACGAAAAGGAGCCTACCTAATTAATTATTGGAAATAATTAATTCAATCCACGAGAACATCCAGAACTTCAGTCAGTGAGTGATAAGTCAAACCAAATGAGCTCATTTGTCTACGTTCAGTGGGGTAATAATTAATAAAAAAGCGCTATTCCAATTAATTAGAATAAAAATAGAAAGTCACCACGTGTTGAACAATATCACATAGTTCACAAGAACATTTTATAAATTTATTTATTATATGTAGGAAGCTTACTTCCATGCACAGCCCGAATTCATATTAAGAGCCCTGAGATCTCATGTTTGAATATTAATTTATTAAATATTAATTTTGTTAATGGACCAAAGTATATCATGTCAAACTTATAGACCGAACAGGTTTTTATTGGTAGAATTTTGTATTGATTGGAAGTCTAAGTACCAGTATTAAATATAATATATTTATGAATTTGAAATTCATTATTGTGAATATTAGCAAAGCCTGTGATAATTATTCAGATTTTAAAAGTAGATTATTTAAGTGAATTATAGTTATATCGAATATTTTATGCACATCTTTTTTATGGGAATATATTTTGTGTTTTATGTCAGCATACAAACTTATAGAATTTTTTATTATATCCCAACTCATCTCGTGTTATATAGTTTGAGCTGTTTTGGTACCAACAAATATTTAGCAGCACTTAAAATCATAGAATCAAATAATATTAACCTTATTCAGAGCACTCAATATTTATCATCCTTTGATGATATTCATTTCATCAGCCAGAACAAATATATTAAGAAATTATATTAATAAGGTTCCAGTTATATCATATAAGGATCCAGAGAGCTTCAAGAACTGGCGTTGTAAGTTCTAAGGAATTTTGAAAGGGTATATTGGTGAATACTTGTATTCACGACGAGCGTTTTAAGAATCAACTAGAAACAACTATAGTTGGTCCTGATTATTCTCTAGTGGTACATGGTTACTGATAATCAGTCATCAAATATTCTTTTAATTTCCTTACTGGTATTCTTCAAGAACTTCATAGAAGCAGCGGTAAGAATTATCAATACCTGGTCCTTGAACCTTATGGTGATTATTTGTACTTATAAAATTCATGTTTCTACCACTGAGCTAGAGCTGAGGTTTGAACCCAGTAATTTTGCGAGCCGGAAGGCCTTAATTTTTTGTGAATTTATTCGCAAAAGAGGGAATTTAGAGACTGCTCTTATAAATACCAGAAACCTGTGTATGAATTGTGAATTAGTAATTGATAATTGCGGGTTTCAAAGATTACAATACAACAGTTCTCCAACCCAGGGGTTCACTAGTTATAATACAGTCATAACATAATATGAGCAAAGTTGTGAACATTTATGAAAAACCGTGATAAATGAGATGATTTAGCAGGATACAATATAATTGCACAAATATTCGCTCTAAATTTTCAAAAAACATAATAGAAATGTGTATCGAAGTATCAATATCATTGAGATAAGAGAGCAACAGTGAGACTCTGTGACAGATAGACAAAGAGCGAACAGAAAGAAGCATTGAATGGAGTATCGTACAGGAGTAGAGTGCAACCCTATCAAGTCAACTTGTGAATTTGTGATTTGTAGCCAGGGACCGCATTTTGCATGTTGCTGTGCTGAGCTGTGCGTGTGCTGGTGTGTGCGAGTGCGTCGATGAATTTATCGATGAGGGTGGAACAAACTTACTGAAACGACATCGGTTGTGGGGTGGCAGGAGGGGAAAGGGATTCGGTTTGCAGGAAAGCATGCCATCAGTCACAAACGCAAAACGCCGTGAAATCAACTTTGCGATTATTGTATTAATTCAGTGCCCTCCCTCCCCACCCCTCCTCATCACATCAAGCAATCGCTGCCGTTTTGGAAACATCTCCTTTACGTGTAATCTCCTCCTCCAAACTCTTTCCCGTTTCTCTTTTTCATGTTTCTCCATTTTCTCCCCTTCAAGCATTCTTCTTCCTTTCCTTTCTTCTCCTCAAAACCTTTTTGAAATCAATTCTTCTGCTTCTTATGATACTTCTTATCTTAAACTTGCTTCTCTGGTCCTTTATCTCCTCTTCATCGTTCTCCTTTTTTCGCCTCCTCAACATTATTCCAATCCTCTCATTCTCCCACTTCTTCTTCTTCTCCTTCTTCTCCTTCTTCTTCTACCTCTTCTTCTTCTTCTTCGTCTTCTTCTTCTTCTTCTTCTTCTCTTCTTCTTCTTCTTCTTCTTCTTCTTCTTCTTCTTCTTCTTCTTCTTCTTCTTCTTCTTCTTCTTCTTCTTCTTCTTCTTCTCTTCTTCTTCTCCTTCTTCTTCTACCTCTTCTTCTTCTTCTTCTCCTTCTTCTTCTCATCCTCACTATTCTTCACTCTCTGTTATTTTTCCATTCCATCCTTTTATGCGAAGTTTCGCTTCTCATTACCATAATTAACGATATCTTTGATTCAATGTTCACATTCCTTTCTCTTGCTATCACATTCCCTTCCATCTTCTTCTTCGTCTCTCAATCATTTCTACTTAATATTACTTTCTTCTGTTCTTCTCCTCCAACTTGCTTCTTCTATCTCTATTTTTCATGTACTCTCTGTGTCCATTCTCTTTCGTCTACTGTCCTTTTTCCTCTTCCCTTTTTCTTCTTTCCTCTTTGTGCTTATCAAAGATGAAGATTTGAGAAAAGAAATTGTGTAAGATGAACCATGATCAATACAAACCAATAATACAAACACATTTACAGACCAATACAAGCCAGCCTTTTTGTTTATGAGCTCAATGCACTTATCAAGGAAGCTAGAAATATGCATAATATAAGAGGAAAAAGAAATCAAAAGGCGTATCTTTTCGTATATGAGATTATCAATATTATTATCTTGCCAACTTCCTTTCACATTTTTCATTTACTCGATTATTAGTCTCGTTGACATTCAAAGAATGCTAACTGAGTCTGAGCAGTCATCCACGTTCCCTGTTGATGCAAGATATTACATTGTATTCCACCCTCCTATCCGTTTAATTATCGTGATAAACATCAAAGGCCTTTTTTAATCAGGATCCACCTTATTATGAGCGTTTAAAGGACCCCTTAGAACCGAATCTTGGCAACATCTAATTCGCACCCCCCTTAACTCTCAAAGTCAGTTTTCTCCAACCCCTTTCTAATTAACAGGTGTTATTATTCTCATAGAAGCTACAGTCTCAGTAACAGAATTAATAATATTTCATTGACAAATTTTCAAATTGATGGATTTCAAATTGATGGATTTAATGAATCACGAATGTAAGAATTTGATAAATGATGATCCCAATTCATCTTCTAAAAATATATTTATTACAAGTAGCCCGTGCTCCGCAAGGGTCTGAGAAAAACCCAAGAATGGATTGAATTATAGTTTCCGATCCTGAAAATTAAAAATATTATCCTATCAACTTACAACAATAGAAATTCCTCAGTAAAAACTTTGAATAAATTTGTTTTGATAAATTGATTGGAATTGATTTATTCATAAGATGGAGATTGTCCTATAACCATCCTGGATAAATTTAGAATATTTATTCTGTCAAATATGTATTCCCCACCCCGTAAATATTAATTTTAAATCTTTGTTTTATAGGACGAGCGTTAGCGAGTTCTCACTTTTGACTAACTGAAGTCAAGTCATTGTCCGTCTGTTTGTATGTTCGTCTGTTTCTACAATAACTTAGAAAGAATTAATCAAACAGCTTCAAATAATATTTCGAACACGTATTCTTCGAACCTTTTCCAGGTCAAGTTCGTTGGACAACAAAACTGACTAACTCCTTCGTCCTTTTCAGGATATAGGAATAAAATTGAAAGTGCATAAAAAAAAAATCTCATGATTCATCATTTAGACAGCTGAAGAGTTCATTGTATGCAATTACTACAGTTTTCCATTCATTAATTATTCATAACATCAGCTTAGGCTATTTGGGAGCCATCACACGCTCTGATACATGATTTCATAGCTGTCCGGGCGCAAATGTCATTTTTGAGTAACAGCCGTGGAAGATGTCCCAATTCCTTCGTTAGTTCTAGCATAATAAGGATCGTGATGATGATAAGTCGAAATCACGGGCAACACATCAAATATAAAATGGCCCCCAAAATTTCTAGGGTCATGCTATATCGCTTATATTTCAATAACCGTTCAAGATATTCAACCGTTTTTTAAACGAAAATATTTCAATGGCCTTACTCTACAAATTTTCTTCTATAACATTTTCCTCTAAAACGAATATTTTATCATTTATGTTCTTTAATAACGCCATCATTGACAGTTCAAAAAAGTGTCTGTCAATGATGGCCGCCATCATGAATTTTTCTATGATGGCAAATATTTATGAGATTGCCATCATGAATATTATCTTTCTACATATCATTAGAGATTGATACCATTTCCAAGTCTGTACCTTCAAGGAGTCATTAGCTACACGGTTTTCTAATTGTTTGGGTTTGGCATATTATGGTGAAAAAGCGTGTTTTCCCCTGCAAACAGTACTGTTGTCTCTTTTTCCGATGACGCTCCAGCCGTAAAATATAGACTTTCAGCCTTTAATCAGATGTCATTTCAAAGCTTTGGAAATATTCTACAACACTGTGCCAATAATACTAGTGTATGTCTATTGCGAATACATATTATACAGAATGGAAAGTGAAATATTGTCCCCGAAAAATGTATGTATCAAGTTTTTGGAGTTAAATTAATCATGTAAAAGTGATTCAAATGAGACGATTCTATCGGATATTATAGATTGGTTTATTCTTAACACTTTGGTGGTAAAACCAATCCGATATCTCTCACAATAACTGAATAGTAAGCGATATGAAAATTTCTGTCAATAATATCCGCCATCTTGAATTTTTTAATTATGTCGAATATGTTCGTTGTTTCTATCATTAATATTCTTATTCGGCTTGTAACGAAGAGATTGAGGCCATTTTCAAGTCTCTACTTTGAATTAGTAATGAAAAATCTATTTTATAGTTCTAGCTTGTTACTTCATGGGTATGGAAAAACGCACCAACAGAAATCATGCATGGTTTTCTTGGAGGGTGCTGGAGAACACATTTGTTGACATACAGCGAACGAAGATATATCGATTCAAAGCTGAAGAAACGATCTAATTTCATAGATTTGAAATTTCTCTGTATTCCTTGCACAATAAAAGTTTATGGAAAGAAATTAGAAATAAATTCAAAAAATGTTTTGTGCTTTTTGAAGAATATAACTAATAAATATGTGTTTTAGAGGAAAATGTTTTAGTAGAAAATATATAGGGGAAGATTTATTCATTTATTTATTATTATTTATTTATTTACGATGCAAATAACACTAATGTAATGACATTGAAAGACCAAATTTTTTATAAAATTTTGGTCCAAAATAACATTAAAACTATAAATTTTGAATTAGATGGCTTAAATTGATGTATTATTAGAATATTCCACTCAATTACCACTTTTAACGAATAATATTGAGTTTATTTAAGAAATTTGAACTATTCAAGAGACACAACTCGTAAACACAGTTTATTAAAATATTTTCGTTCAAATGACGGTTGTAAATCTTGAACGTTTATTGAAATAAAGCTATATAGAAAAAATCTAGAAATTTGGGGGCCATCTTGTTTTTGATGTGTTGCCTGTTATTTCGACTTATCATCATCATCACGATACTTATTAGACTACGAAGACCTAATTATTTTACTAGACCTAACGAAGAAATTGAGACGTCTTCCACGGCGGAATAACATTTGAGTCGAAAACGGCTCTAACGATTTCACGAAATTTGGAACATAGTAGGTTTATGATATAAACATTGCACTAGGTCTCATTCCTGGGAAAATCGCTGAAGGACATTAAAATGATAATCATTCCTTGGAAGAACAGATGAATTTCGTCGTCTGTCGATAACAGAAGATGCGTGTGTGGGTGTAATCAGCTGTGTAATCATTCAATCAGCTTAACGTATCTCGCGAGAAATATTATCTAGAAATTTTAATAGACTCTATCAAAATATTCTGATTTGTTGACATGACATGGTTTATCACTCCAAATTAGAGTTTATCATAATATTCAAAGTTAATCATTATTAAAATTTTTACAGTTTTAAGTGATTAGTGAGTGTTATTTTGTTATTCAATTGGTTTGTAAACAATCTACATTAGAACTTCTTTTGAAACAAGAACATTAGAACTTTTGACTGAAAATTGGGCCGAATTCAAGTGTATGAAACAAAAGCTACTTTTTGGACCATTTATAGTGTACTAGCAGGGTACCCGTGCTTCGCTACGGGAATTAAAAGACCAGTTTATTTTTGTGAAATTATTGATAACCTGAATTCTACCAAAGTAGTTATAATGGTTTTTGAGATCCATCATACAAACAAAAATCGCTTGCTGAATATAACTTGAATAATAAATTAATGTAGTCTCGTCACTGTCGTAGAATTTTGTAACCAAAAAGGTGCTCTCCCTAGATGAAAATGTTATTATATATAGGACCGTTTCAAGTTTCATTCAAATACATTTCTATAATACTTGGTTACCCAAAAATCGTTGTCAGTAAGAGTGATTGTTAGTTGCGTTGCTATCACCTCACTTTGAACAACACATTCAACACTGTTGAAATATACATTCAACTGCATATTTTAAAAAGCGATTGAGTTAGCGATTCCTTATGGTGTCACCCAGTTGCTCTTATGTACTCATCTTGACATCAGGGAATATTTTTATTGAATCATGCAATGTTTTCAAATTATATTGCTGAAAATTTATAAACACAGCTGTTAATTTTCTCTCTTCCTCTCTTTAGTTTTCAACATAATTATAGTGTCTTTTGAGAACCTAAATTCTCAGACAACTATAATTAAGTTTGGAAATCATGCGAGACCCCGATGGTGGAGGGGTTAGTGAAATTTCTAGTACCATTCTAGTGGTGAGGAATCCGAAATAAAAATCATTTGACGATTGATTGCCTCTATTAAATATTTCAATTCAAACAACACTTTACAATAAATACTTTCTTCAATTAAAGATTATCTTTGTCTTTAAGAGACCAAATTTAATTATTTTTACGTCTTTAAGAGACCAAAATTTGAGGGACACATTGAATTCTGGTGGGGAAAGATCAAGTACTCATCTTGTAGTTTTCGTCGCGATGTCCGGAGTCCCTGGCGGAGATGGATGAAGGGTGAAGATGATTTGTCGTCCTCCAGGAATGTTCAGGCGTCGCGGCGACAGATCCAAAAGGGGGTTAGTCTTGTTCTCTCCTCATCAGCGTTCAATGACATACGATTCCATCCATGGTTGAAAGAAGTCGCCGGCCCTTTTACAATGGAAATTCTCAGCCCGATACAGAAACCCAAAAGGGGTATTGAAGATCCAAAGTATAGAGGGAATCAATCGTCAATTATCTTAAGCTATCCCATTCTCAAAAGCTATTACTGTATTCTCAAAAGGGGGACTTTACTTCTAAATATTACTCTTAGCCTACATTTAAAGTAACTTCAAAAGATGTCCGATTTACTTGGACAATCAATCTCCTGGAGAGAATGAGAATGTACCCCAAACGAAAACATATTACTGGAAATTGTAAGAAAATCTCAAGAAACAGTTAACACTATGACAGCTGGGATTAGAATGATCGCTCTCCTAGTTTTCAGAGGCGTCCAGACTGATCAGTTTTACCATAATTACTTAAAATATTTACCCGATCGCCTGTGAATTTCTCTTCGCCCACTCTCTTTCTCTTCAGTAAATAAGGAAGGTGATACGTTCAAGCAAGAAGGAAACTAGGAGAGAAAAGTTATTTCCCTTTTGAAAGTTTAGAATTATGGGATTGATTCAGCATACTTCTGGCGTCTAGATCTGTCGTGAGAATAGATAATTCCAAGTGGGATCGTGGGAACCAAGGACTTTAATAAGATTCTGATCATAATTATAACGATTTTAGAAATGCTGGCTAAGTTGCAATGAACAAGAATAAATTTACTATCTTCATGGGAACTGAAAACTACTTACTTAAGATAGAATAAATTCCATTTATCCAGTGGCAATTAATATTTCCCGTTGACAGTTATCAAATTACCAGTGATCATGTTATTTTTGCTTAATTTGCTTGATGCAATTGAAAATAAAATTCCAAATCAAGTTTATTTGGAATTTGTTGACTCTGGTATCCATGGATCTCTTGCTTATTCTGGCATAGCCTATCGCTTAAGCTTGTTTACACCAAAGTTATTAATAAAAAGATAATAACTTAATCCTATTAATAGATTCTATTAGATTGAACGGAACAAGACAAACACATAAGTTCATTACATGTTTACATTTTGTTAAAAACTTTGGTGTAAACACAGGTCTACTTTTCAATATCGGGGACCGAGCTTCGCTCTTGAGTACAAAAGCATAAAAATGTATTACGAAAGAAAAAATTATTATAACATTCATACAGAAATGCTCTATCTAATCACAGTCAATTGAGATTAATTCCTAGAGGAATGCAAAAATTTTCCTCACAAAGGCCCAGTTGCACAAAATCCGGTTAAATTTTAATCCTGATTAACTTTACGTGAACCAAATCAGAGAGGATCATTTTAAAAATATGGATCTACTGTTAGTCCAGTCAAGGAAAAGTTGGGAAGACAATTTTTGACCCCGCAGTTCTGTTTAGGGTAGTAGAGAGGTAAACATATCAAAAGTCCCCACCACTACCCCCTATGCTAAGTTGGTGGGGGTGATTTAAAGGTACCATTTTTAAGTTTCTCACATAAAACTCAAAAACTATGTATCTTAAGGACTTGACTGTCAAATAACAAATTAAAGCTTACATAATTACCTACAATATTCATCCCACTACTTTTTTCTACTACTTTTTGAATGAATATTGTAGGTAATTATGTAAGCTTTAATTTGTTATATGACAGTCAAGTCCTTAAGATACATAGTTTTTGAGTTAGAAACTGAAAAATGGTAACTTTTCTTTGGTAACACAACTAAAATAATATTGATCCATGGGAAAAGCGCCTTACTTATATGGAAGATATTTTTTCATTAGGAAAAGTAACAGCAGCTATTTGGCCGTTTAAATAAATAACCCCTTTCTTTCGTCAGGTTGAATTCGGGCCGAATTACCTCATTCTTTGCACACAGATTCCACAACTGACACTTCTGAAGTTTTAAAAATACCCTCCATTTATCATACTGGATAGTCAAAATTTCATCGAAATTGTTTAAGCAGTTTACGTGATCCGTCAGATATACAAACAAAATTAGTCTTGATAGAATAGTTTGATAGGATCAAACTCCCGTCATAAAAGTTTGTTTTATCAAACATAAAAATAATCTATACTCCCAAGAATAGAAATAACAATATTTATTCTAATATTTATAAATTCTGAGAACCCTTTTTGAAATTATTTTACACGACATGTCTATAAATAATGCCATTATCAAGTGAATGGAAAATAAATAATAATTATAATATTCCAGGAATAGCTCTGATTGATTAGCAGCGCCCAATCAATTTTTCCGCGATAAATGCATTTCAATCTTCAACTTGGTGCCAACCTAACAAAGTTGACTCAACTTAATGCCAACCTGACAAAATTATTAATTTGGTTACCAGTTAACAACTGTTTCGAAGAGGTACTCTCTCTAGATTATAGTTCCTTATTAACATATGGTATGGACAATTATAATTATAATTAAGAGATTATAATAATTAAATTATAATCTCTTAATTAATCTCAATTATAATAAGAGATTATAATAATAAATTATAATCTCTTAAATAATCTCAATTATAATTAAGAGATTGGAATAAGAAGAATATACATGCTAAAAGACGAACTTTAAACCCTTAAAAACAACCCTTAGGCTACTTTCATACGATAGGAGATGTGCAACTTGAACACTGAACAGTGTTCACGTTTTTTTGTCGAAGTACATTGAGTCAAATCGTGTCTTTCACATGGTGACTGACCCCTAGCCAGGAACCTCCTTTTGTCACGTCTTTTCCCCTCGAGGCAAGCAGAAACCGGCTTGGATCGAGATACTAGTGGACAAATCGTTGCTTTCACATGGTGATTCTACGTCTCTCCGGTCACCACTTTTTCTCAAAAACTATCTTTCTTGAAAATGAAGATAAAAAGATTCTGATTTCGGATTTGGATTCAGCGACCCCAAATTCTTTGAACCGTAAGTCCCGTTTTCGAAAATATCCGAAAACAAGGAAGTTTTGGCTGGTTTTAATAAAGCTTTCTATTATCATAAATAACATACATAGACGTATGTACTGTAGCTATTATAATACAACTTACACTGTATTCGTGTAGGAAATTTGGTAGGATATTTATCTTGATTTCTGAATATACCCCAAAATAAGGGAGTAAGATAACTTTGAAAAAACAAAGTTTTCCTGCCGATTGAAGAAACATCAAAAATAGTCTAAGACATAATATGTCTTAGACTAAAAACGTGTAACAAATATCAGATCACTATTCGAGCTATCAAGCTTTTCATAAATTTATTTGTCTCCTCATGGCAGAAGGTTTGCGCCAACGTTTTCACTTAAACATTTCTGTGATTATATTGTGATAGAAGACATCATCGTATTGATCTTCTAAATCCAGTTACATGTACATCGATTTTCGTAAAATTGATTTTTTACCGTCCTATGAATTCTTAGAATTCTTGAATTTTTTATACAGGTTCAGCACAACTTCTTAAAATAACATTATGTTGATTCAACAGAATTCATAATGACCGAAAAACATCAGACAAAAAAAAAACGCTTTTGAGTAATGGCTTTAACAAAGCATGGTTGGTCTGAACTATCATGACTTTTTCAGTATGCATTATCCACTCAGCAGTTCTAATACATAGACATCAGTTCACTTGGAATGGCATGACATTTTCTATTCTTTCAATTTCTATTATTACCATAGATCGATTCAGATCAGCACAATGTTTATGTATGTTCATAATAGATTTTTCTGATTGTTAAATAGAAATAGTCAATAATGGCTGGGAATTAAAAGAGTATTCAACAATTTGAACCTGATAAATTGGATTGTTGAATGACAATTGAAATTCAGTGAAGTTTACTGTACAACATTCCTTCTCCTATTTTATTGGGTGATGAGTAGAGATGATTCATGTTTCATATTTGGATTCATCTTTTCATAGTTCAATATTTTTTGGAAAACTAGAACTTTTAAAAATAAAAAATGTTTATTTGAACTTCTCAGGTGTACGAAAAACTTCTTAAAACCTTTGCCTGTCCCTTTGGGAGCAGGAAATTATTATCTTATTACGTTCACTATGATCATATGATGATGGAAAGCTATATTAAAACAGCTATAACTCCCTTGTTTTCGGGTATTTTGAAAATGGGACTTACGCTTTAAAGAATTGGGGTTGTGAATCCAACCCGAAATCAGAAATTCTATCCATTTTTTAAGGAAGTTAGACTTTGAGAAAAAGTGATGAGCATACTTTGAGCAAACGTCTGCGTAGTTGTTAGATCTGTCGGCTTATTCGTAAGATTCCCATGTGAAAGCAAAGAAGAGCTGCAAAATATGGAATATGATCCTCAGTAATATGATCTTCAGGAGCGAGGATTCTGCCATGTGAAACTGGCCTTAGGCTACTTTCACACGATAGGAGACGTGCAACTTGAACACTGAACAGTGTTAACGTTTTTCTGTCGAAGTACATTGAGTCAAATCGTGTCTTTCACATGGTGACTCCCAGCCAGGAACTTCCTTTTGTCACGTCTTTTCCCTTCGAGGCAAGCAGAAACCCGTTTGGATCGAGATACTAGCGGACATATCGTCGCTTTCACATGGTGATTCTACGTCTCTCCGGTCACCACTTTTTCTCAAAAACTATCTTTCTTGAAAATGAAGATAGAAAGATCCTGATTTCGGATTTGGATTCAGCGACCCCAAATTATTTAAAGCGTAAGTCCCGTTTTCAAAAATATCCGAAAACAAGGAAGTTATGGCTGTTTTTAATAAAGCTTTCTATTATCATACGGTACAAAAAGGACAGGTACTGTACTATACAGTACGTATGTACTGTAGCTATTATAATACAACTTACACTGTATTCGTGTAGGAAATTTGGTAGGATATTTATCTTGATTTCTGAATATACCCCAAAATAAGGGAGTAAGATAACTTTGAAAAAACAAAGTTTTCCTGCCGATTGAAGAAACATTAAAAATTAGTCTAAGACATATTATGTCTTAGACTAAAAACGTGTAACAATTAATATCAGATCACTATTCGAGTTATCAAGCTTTTCATAAATTTATTTGTCTCCTCATGGCAGAAGGTTTGCGCCCAACGTTTTCACTTAAACATTTCTGTGATTAAATTGTGATAGAAGACATCATCGTATTGATCTTCTAAATCCAGTTACATGTACATCGATTTTCGTAAAATTGATTTTTTACCGTTCCTATGAATTCTTAGAATTCTATGAATTTTTTATACAGGTTCAGCACAACTCTTAAATAACATTATGTTTGATTCAAACAGAATTCATAAGGACGACAAAACATCGAACAACAAAAAAATGCTTTCTGAGTAACTGGCTTTAACAACGCAATGGCTCCACGAAATACAGTACGATAATTTAGAATAGTTGGTACAATGGTTAATATATGCTTTTCGCATTATGGCAGCACTGTGCTTGCTCACTCACTTCTCCAGTTGACACTTGTTGACTTGTCAGTTGTTTACTTGACTTGACTTTGACACCTGTCATTACGCAATGTCTGAGTTTGATGTGGAGCTGTTGATTACTGCAGTTTGCAACCGACCTGCTCTTTGGGATAAAAGTCTTGACATCTACAAGGACCGGAATGAAGTCGCCAAAAGTTGGATGGAAGTTAAAAAGAAATAATTGCTGGGAATTTAAAGTGATATTCAACAATTTGAACCTGATAAATTGGATTGTTGAATGACAACTGAAATTTAGTGAATAATTTTACTGTACAACATTCCTTTTCCTCCTATTTTATTGGGTGATGAGTGGAGATGATTTATGATTTCATATTTGGATTCATTTTTTCATAGTTCAATATTTTTTTGGAAAACTAGAACTTTTAAGAATTAAAAATATTTATGTTCAAACTTCTCAGGTGTTCGAAAACTTCTTGAAACCTTTGCCTGTCCCTTCGTGAGGCAGGAGTATTATTATCTTAGTACGTACTATATAATCATATGATAATGGAAAGCTATATTAAAAATCTGGTGTGGTACACTCACACAACTTTCCTTGCTCATATTTGAAATTACGATCAGACTTCTGTATGTGTATATATAATTGTTTTCAGAGTACTTTTTCCTTTGTGTAAACTGTGAAATCGATGATTTTTTAGTAGTCATTTTTTAAAGTCGTCGAAACATCTGTTCTACAGATGAAATAACTCGACTATGTGTCTTTTTATGAATTGCGCTACCTACCTACCTCATGAAGGAGAAGGGGTTACTAAGTTTTTCTCAAGGATGGGGTGGACCCCATTAGTTTCCCAGGAAGAGGATCATGCCAGTTGATAGAGCTGATAAATAACTATACAGGGGATGAATTGTGAAAAAATCGGTCAAGTATTTTTGAGAAAATCGTGTGAAAAAACATGGTTTTTTAGTAATTATCCGCCATTTTTCTCAAGAATACTACGGAGCTCCTGCAATTTTCCCAGAAATGAGACTCTTGTCAGTTGATAGGGCTTATAAATAGCTATCGATGGTATAAATTTGAAGAAAATCGTTAGAGCCATTTTCGAGAAAACCGTGAAAAACGTTGTTTTTTAGTAATTATCCGCCATTTTTCTCAAGAATTATACGGAGCTCCTGCAATTTTCCCAGAAATGAGACTATGTCAGTTTATAGGGCTTATAAATAGCTACCATGGTATAAATTGAAGAAATGTTAGAGTCGTTTTTGAGGGAAAACCGTGAAAAACATGGTTTTTTAGTAATTACCGCCATTTTAAATTCAATTTTATTGATTTTTATTGTCAGACCTCATGGTATAAGGACCTTAAGTTTAAAATTTCAAGTCAATCGGTTAATTATTAGGAATGGAGTTATCGTGTTCACAGACATACACCACATACACACACACACACACACCCACCCACACACACACACACACACACACACACACCCACACACACACCCACAACACCACCACACACCCAAAAATCATGTTTTTGGACTCAGGGGACCTTGAAACGTATATGGGGCAAGGAAAGTAAAAACATCTATAACTCCCTTGTTTTCGGGTATTTTTGAAAATGGGACTTACGCTTTTAAGAATTTGGGGTCGCTGAATCCTAATCCGAAATCAGAAATCCTCTATCTATATTTTTAAGGAAGTTAGACTTTGAGAAAAAGTGATGAGTCATACTTTGAGCAAACGTCGGCGTAGTTGTAAGATCTGTCGGCTTATTCATAAGATCCCCATGTGAAAGTATAGGAGAGCTGCAAAATATGAAATATGATCTTCCAGGAGTGAGGACTCTGCCGTGTGAAACTGGCCTTTAGAGTTAAAATATCGCCAAAATATTTCTTAGTGAGCACCTAAGGAAGCTATATTTCAAGTTTTGTTGCAATTGTCCAGTAGTTTTCCAGAAATCATCGTCAGTGAGTCAGTGAGTCTGAGTCTGTGAGTTAGTGAGATAAGAATTATTTAAGTATAGATAGATAAATCAAAATTCGGGGAAGAAACTGTAATTATTTCCAACGAACACATCAGGTATTTTCCACTTTTTTTCAATTCTCACTATTTTTTTTAAACTCTTCGAAAAAATCTTTTGTGACAACTGCCAATTCACTGTTTAACACTCAAAACTCCGATTCAAAAGGAAAAGCTAATTTCACCAAACCCATCCCAACTAAACCTTACTAGTGCGTGGGGACATACGACTTTCCGCCGCCTCAAAGAAATAGTGAAGATGCACTGATTGCGCTCCTCACAATCATCATAAAATATCTTCTCTTAAACTGGAACTCAACCAGTTAGCAAGGGAAGTTGGCCTTTTTCACACCAAATCTAGGTATTGTCACTTCTATTTGATCACTAGTAGGCCTATTTCACTTTTTGGACAAATTGCACTGTTCCCCACACATTTTACACGTTGTAACACTTTTAAAAATATTGTGTTTTAACATAAGATCTAAAACTTCCTCATCTTTGAACCTCTTTCTCACTAAATATTTTACTCTACAACCAACACATTCCATTTTGAAATAGCTCAGTTCTTAACACTTTATACAAACTTTGTTGATTAAAATATAGATTACAAGTTCTTTTCTTTTTCTTCTTAAAGAGCAACCATAATTACATAAATAATGATCATAATTACACACAGGAAGGTCTCTTTTGCATTTATAATTCAAAGTATCCTAATTTTTATAATAATTGACCGAGCGAAGTGAGGTCTAAGATTCAAGTCGACGGTTTGGCATTTCTCTTATTGTTTATATGTTGCGCATTTACGGCAAAACGCGGTAATAGATTTTCATGAAATTTGACAGGTATGTTCCTTTTTAAATTGCGCATCGACGTATATACAAGGCTTTTGGAAATTTTACATTTCAAGGATAATATTAAAGCAAAAAGGAGCCTCCTTCATACGCCAATATTATCGTAAAAATCAGACTATAGAATTATTCATCATAAATCAGCTGTATAGTGGACTATAATACTACCCGTTCAAAAACATCGAACGTCTTGAAAATTGATCATTCCATCAACGTTAGTAGACAGTTGACTATAATACTAACCGTTCAAAAACATCGAATATCTTGAAAACTGTATCTTTCTATCAACGTTGCAGACAGTTGCAGCCAGACCTGATAACAGCGCTCACACTCACATTCCGGGACGACACGTCACGGTACGATAGGACAGAAAGCTCTATGTTTATTTAGGATTTCTTCTAGACATTTTAAATTGATAAATTATTTTTGAGAAAACATAACAACAGGTCAACGTAATTTACTGAGCGCGAGGTCTGTTCACAGAGCTACTAGTTTTAATCTGGGCAACCATATGATTGATTAAGCAGGGAACCCAGTATGCCGTCACCGTCAGGCACCGTCCAGCACCGACCGTCACCGTCAGTCGCCGCCTTCACCGTCATTTTTCCGGCGATAACCCACTTCATCAGAAAGAGTTCATCAGACGAGGAATTGCTAGTAATAGCCGCAGCATGTGCTGAAGAAGAAGAGATACAGAAAACGGAGGAAGCATAAATGGTTATAAAAGAAAAAAGTAAAATACAATATACCGGGTGATTACAAATGAAATAGACAGTTTGAATAGCTTGTAGAGAATTTATTATTTAAAAGTTTAGATCATTACTTACATAATTACAAAGAAGAATTCTTGAAGTTTTAATTGAAAATTTAAAGATGTTCAATGTGTGCACCATTTGCTACACGACAGATATCAACACGGTAGTTAAATTCTGACCACACACGACTAA
>NC_052508.1:76922290-76976678 GCF_014356525.2 Nilaparvata lugens
ACATGTTTATAGAGAGAGATTATATTTTATAAGCCTAAACTGCTATTACTTTCTAGTCAAAAATATATTAGGCGTTTAAGCCAGTTGGAAAATAAGTCGCAGCCTGTAAACTAGCCAAAAATAAATCAACAAAACATTGAGGGCGCTAGAGCATTGTAAAAAACTTAAGTATAAATACCTGGTTGTAAGAGTATCCAAACACTTTACACATCACTGTTCACTGTAAGTCCCGGTTGTGTCTCTTTTTTAAGCATTTTCGCTTATCATTTTTATCACTGTTTAATTAGCATTTATCACATTTGACATAATGAATCACACTCCCGCAAACTCTGAAGTTTCATATATGTACGGCGGTTGCACAGATCCCACTTTGTCGACTCCGAGCACATCAAACCCCACCACGGTAGATGCCAATACGCCACGAGAAAGGGAACCAGGAAGCGTCGGGTCGATAATTTTCGATCCACCAGGTCTGCAACCTCTATCCTCCACGCGAATCGACGCCGCTGACACACCATTGAATCAACGGATAGTAGAGATCAATTTTGAAGGGGGCGAGGAGCAGTCTGCAGAACCCGCATCGCCGGAGGCCGAGTCACACCTGGGCAAACAAAGTATATTTTCAATCACAGAATTAGATCCGCTTCAAAAGGTACTAATGGAACAAACTAGTAGCACTTTCAACATTATGTTACAAAAACAATGGATAGTATGATGCAGGAGATTAAAAAAGAGATTGCTACAGTAAAGGAGGAAATAAACAAACAGTGGAACAGGGTATGAAAGAGACCACAGGCGCTATAAAATCAGTAGAACAACGGTTGGATAATATTGAAACTAAAGTAGAGAGTCATAGGGAAGAGTTAAAAGCAATGATAACCCTGCAAAAAGAAAGTCAGGATAAAGTTACGGCAGGATTATCGGAAAGGTTAGATACGGTTACATGTGAACTCAATGAAAGGATAGACAACTTAAATACACAAATCACTACACCTATTCAGGATATAACAAATAACATTAAGGCCGATTGCCACCAAGAAATCCACAAACAAATTACCGTTGCCAATCAAAACTTAACAACTACAGTTGACAAAAATATTAGCAATATTAAAGAAATACAAAACAAACAGATTAATATGTCCACAAAATGAACCAACTGCAAGGTAGCATCAATCAAAACACTGAAACCTGTAAAGCTTTAAATGGAACTCTACTAATTCAGAAATCCACTCTGACTCAACTAAATCAAGAAATAAACGCAAATAAAATTACACATAATAGTCAATGGCAGATCACACAGGAAAAAATAATAGCATTGGAAAATCATATTCAACAACAACCTCAAGGAATTCAAACAGACAACCTCAACGTACATAGTATATTACAAGGACTAGGAAAATTTGATAACACTGATCGCCATTTGCAACCTCAACCATTCATTGATCAGATAAAATTAGTACAAACTCTTGCACCTACCTCTTGGAATTTTTGGCGTCTCCGTTTGACTAATTTATTGATTGGCGAACCCCTGATGTTTTTTCGGAGTAGAGCCCATGAATTCACATCATTGGATGAGTTTGTCGCTGTCTTCCTGGAACAGTATTGGAGCAGAAGTAAACAGTTGGACGTGCTAGCAGACATCATATCATGCGATTTCAACCCTAACTTAGACGGTGCATGTACCACTTTCGTCACTGCCATACAGTTTAAAAATTCTCAACTGAGCGAGCCCATTAATGAATCGGCGTTAGCAAGCATTATTTTAAAGAAGCTACCGTATCAAGTTAGAATGGCACTCGCCACACAACCCATTACTGATTGTAAGCAGCTGATTAACCATTTATATGGCATACAGTCTGCAATGGCAATATCAACCCACCGCTCAGACCAGAGATACGCATCAAATCAGCATAATTCAAAATTTAATCCGCATAACAGCCAAATTATGAACCGTATCATATGATCGCTACCGATCTGCTCCCCAATTTGAACGCCGCTATGAGCTGTAAAGGTATCAAATTTGGGTAGATAAAAAGCCCTAACAGAAATAATAATAGGTCTAAAAATAAAGTAATTGGCTAATATCGCCAAGCAGATAATAATCAAGATAAGATAGCATCAGCTTGTTCTGGCTAAATGGTACAAGAACTTAAAAAGGATTTGAAGAAAGTTTACTACTCATAATATATTATTTATAAAATATTTGAAGATTGAGGTTAGATAGATGTATTCACAGATCGGTGACCTAGAGATCGATCAAACCGAAGAACGTAGAATCTGACCAAAACCCCTTGGCAGAGCTTTATTGCAATCAGACGGTGTGCAATGTGAGAAAACACCCGTCCACGTGGCTAATTATTAGTTAGCATGGAATTAATATTAATATATATAATATTAACTAGCATGCAAAGAGCATAAATAAAAACCAAATAAAAATAATTTAATGTATTCAGGAAATAAGAGTTACCAGGCGCATGAATACCTAATAAAATTTGCATGCACCAATAGTAAAACGGCAGTTAATAGGCGGCAACTGTAGGCCGATTCAAAAATATTTATATATATTTATATAATTGTAGTAGATTTCGTGTAAAATTTGTGTAATCTATGTTATCAATATGGCTCGAATGCAAAGAAATTATTAATCATATAATCTAAGCAATATCTTGGCATTTTTTGTAAGATCTATTTGAATTTAATGGCGGAGGATTGAGATATTTAAATTTTATGCTAATTTGAAAGTCGGAAAGAGGATCTGTAAAACTTGAGAAGGAAGAACCAGCACTCGCCAGCCAACTCGCCAGCCAGATGCCACCATAAGAGGACCCCAAATATTTTAGAGCGAAGTACCTTATTAATAATTTTGTAAAAATTAAAGTTAAAGTAAATTATTAAATTTCTTAAAAGACTTCGTGATGCTATTGTGAAGCAGAAGTCATTTTTCATTTTTATTAAATTTATTAACCCCTGGAGGAGACGATTCCGGCTACCATATTCCCGGACCGCATGGAGTTGGATCGACATCGGCGGCTTACAAGAAGATTTTCGACACGTGAGTGATTTAAATTTGAATTTAGTGATGGGCGCCCTAGTGCTTCGAAATAATCTGATGATCAAAGCTAGCTCGCCGAAAGGGTTATTATAAATTAAGAAATTAATAAGAGTAATACTTGCGCAAGTAAAAATTAGTATTAAAGGTATTAATTGAAAGAAAAATATAGATCAATATTTTAGAAATTTCTATTTAATCAAAGAAGTACGAAATCTAGGCTATCAAACGTATGCATACAATATTTAATTTTTGCAATACAATTTGCGATAATTTATCATAGTTCTAATTCACTAGATGAATGGCTCTACCTATTCCGTCAGGTGCCGAATCTTGCACCCTGAGATAAAAATATATATTCGATACAATAAATCTACTAAATACTAGAGATTTTAATATATATATATTTGGATTATTAGTGGCTAATTTATCAAGCTGATCTTAGAGCACATATTTTGATTGAATTATCCAAGCAGACAAGTATTAGCAAGTACATGTCACAGCTACATGCCAAAGAATGCATATGATTTCAAGATAAAGGCACATGGTAATGATTCGTGCCATAAATCTAGAATATAAAGTTAGCCTGTGATATTTTTATTGATTTCAAATATTGTTCTATTTTTATATTATATTTTTTATCGCTCTATATATATTTTTTGCCTCGACTGATCTTTGCATTATTTATGTAATATATGTGTAAAATTTTCATGGTGTGCAATTTATTTTATATTCCTCATCTCTCTAGTATAAGTATCATTTATATATATATATTTATTATTATTGAATTACAAGAGTTATTGGAGAAGCCCATATCTAGGCCTATCAAGATTTTTTAAGACTGAATACTATTAGAAAACCACGCCCTAATTATATTAAATCTCATGCTTTACCGACTGATGCCAAGCAGGAGGCTAATCGTTATTTTATATAAAGAATAACGTGACATAAATACATGGCGCCCAACGTGGGGCTGATGATGAGAGCCAAGCTCATTGAATAATTACTTGAAATTAGGTCAATAACCATAGTGAAAATTATAGATAACTTATACGAGTTGTGAGGAAAACTGGCGAAGGAATATTTGTATTACTTTTTGGGGAAACAAGAGCTTTAAATAGAGAGAAATTATATGTTTTAAAGAAAATTTTATATTATTAGTACTGTGAAAAATTACATGTTTATAGAGAGAGATTATATTTTATAAGCCTAAACTGCTATTACTTTCTAGTCAAAAATATATTAGGTGTTTAAGCCGGTTGGAAAATAAGTCGCAGCCTGTAAACTAGCCAAGAATAAATCAACAAAACATTGAGGGCGCTAGAGCATTGTAAAAAACTTAAGTATAAATACCTGGTTGTAAGAGTATCCAAACACTTTACACATCACTGTTCACTGTAAGTCCCGGTTGTGTCTCTTTTTTAAGCATTTTCGCTTATCATTTTTATCACTGTTTAATTAGCATTTATCACATTTGACATAATGAATCACACTCCCGCAAACTCTGAAGTTTCATATATGTACGGCGGTTGCACAGATCCCACTTTGTCGACTCCGAGCACATCAAACCCCACCACGGTAGATGCCAATACGCCACGAGAAAGGGAACCAGGAAGCGTCGGGTCGATAATTTTCGATCCACCAGGTCTGCAACCTCTATCCTCCACTCGAATCGACGCCGCTGACACACCATTGAATCAACGGATAGTAGAGATCAATTTTGAAGGGGGCGAGGAGCAGTCTGCAGAACCCGCATCGCCGGAGGCCGAGTCACACCTGGGCAAACAGAGTATGTTTTCAACCACAGAACTAGATCCGCTTCAAAAGGTAATAATGGAACAAACGAGTAGCACTTTCAACATTATGTTACAAAAAACAATGGATAGTATGATGCAGGAAATTAAAAAGGAGATTGCTACAGTAAAAGAGGAAAATAAACAGACAGTGGAACAGGGCATGAAAGAGACCACAGGCGCTATAAAATCAGTAGAACAACGGTTGGATAATATTGAAACTAAAGTAGAGAGTCATAGGGAAGAGTTAAAAGCAATGATAACCCTACAAAAAGAAAGTCAAGATAAAGTTACGGCAGGATTATCGGAAAGGTTAGATACGGTTACATGTGAACTCAATGAAAGGATAGACAACTTAAATACACAAATCACTACACCTATTCAGGATATAACAAATAACATTAAGGCCGATTGCCACCAAGAAATCCACAAACAAATTACCGTTGCCAATCAAAACTTAACAACTACAGTTGACAAAAATATTAACAATATTAAAGAAATACAAAACAAACAGATTAATATGTCCACAAAAATGAACCAACTGCAAGGTAGCATCAATCAAAACACTGAAACCTGTAAAGCTTTAAATGGAACTCTACTAATTCAGAAATCCACTCTGACTCAACTAAATCAAGAAATAAACGCAAATAAAATTACACATGATAGTCAATGGCAGATAACACAGGAAAAAATAATAGCATTGGAAAATCATATTCAACAACAACCTCAAGGAATTCAAACAGACAACCTCAACGTACATAGTATATTACAAGGACTAGGAAAATTTGATAACACTGATCGCCATTTGCAACCTCAACCATTCATTGATCAGATAAAATTAGTACAAACTCTTGCACCTACCTCTTGGAATTTTTGGCGTCTCCGTTTGACTAATTTATTGATTGGCGAACCCCTGATGTTTTTTCGGAGTAGAGCCCATGAATTTACATCATTGGATGAGTTTGTCGCTGTCTTCCTGGAACAGTATTGGAGCAGAAGTAAACAGTTGGACGTGCTAGCGGACATCATATCATGCGATTTCAACCCTAACTTAGACGGTGCATGTACCACTTTCGTCACTGCCCTACAGTTTAAAAATTCTCAATTGAGCGAGCCCATTAATGAATCGGCGTTAGCAAGCATTATTTTAAAGAAGCTACCGTATCAAGTTAGAATGGCACTCGCCACACAACCCATTACTGATTGCAAGCAGCTAATTAATCATTTATATGGCATACAGTCTGCAATGGCAATATCAACCCACCGCTCAGACCAGAGATACGCATCAAATCAGCATAATTCAAAATTTAATCCGCATAACAGCCAAAATTATGAACCGGTATCATATGATCGCTACCGATCTGCTCCCCAATTTGAACGCCGCTATGAGCACAGGCAAAATGGTAATTGGAATAATGAAAAATTTCAAAATCGTACAACCAACCACTATGCCCAGCAGAGCAATCGTAGGAATCACTATGATGGCCGTGATCGATTAAACTCACATAATAATAATACACAAAACAGTTACAACAGAAATTATAAACCACCACCTCAACAAGTAAGTACAAACTATACACTAGCACATGCAATAGGTTTGAATCAACAAAAAACCCGGAACCCAACACCCAACGACCCGCCACCAGACATACAGAAAACTACAGCTAATAAACCATGACTATATGATACCCCCGATACAGCAAGCACAAACTCAAGTGAAACAAACCAAGAAAAACAAGACATCTCAACATCATACACCACATTCAGAAATGATCTACCGGAGACTTTGTTAGAAGAAACGGAAAAAGAAAGCAGGCTACCGGATATACAAATGCAAGCGTATATCGATATAGAAATATATGGAATGAAGGTTCAAGCATTAGTAGATAGTGGTTCACAATGTAGCCTCATACAAACAGACTTATTCCAACGTCTGAAAGAAAAAACAAAATTAGCTACTCTACCGTTAACCAACGTATATGTATCAGGTATCAGTCCAGGACGGCGAATACATATAACTACTCAATGTTTACTGGAAATAAATCTTCAACAACAACGATTCGCATATACATTTCTTGTATTACCTGTTTCCGGTCCGCACATAATAATAGGTACAGATTTCCTACAACACTTCCAGGCCTGTTTAAATTTCCAAACCTCGAAATTTCATGCATTTACCGAAACCGAAGCATACGAAGTCATAGTACCCCTTGATCTGAAGAAACGTACTGAAGGAATCGCTGAGGTACATTTCGCTCACTACATGGAAGGCGTGCCGAGGGAGTGGGGTATCCACGAAATGGAAAATGCTATGGAGTGTATGGAGGTATTAAGCCTAACAACGAAGGACCGAGCACCGTCAAGAGCCGACTCTAGTACCGAAGAATTGTTAGAGATACTGATAAACAGAATTCATCAACGTACCGATTGGCACCCTGACACTAGACAGGAAATAATTCAAGTATTCCGCAAAAATGCAGACGTTTTTTCCGAACAACCTGGCCTAGCTACTCACTTCAAATGTTCACTCAACGTTAAACCACACGACACGTATTACCGCAAATCATACCCCATACCCTTCACCTATCGATCCGCCGCCATAGCAGAAATATCTCGCATGGAACAACTAGGAATTATAGAAGAATCCACAGCACCCTATAGTTTGCCGATTGTGTGTGTAGCCAAAAAGGATGGAACCGTGAGACTCTGTCTGGACGCTCGCGCCTTGAACCGCATATTGGATGATGACCGAGAAGGACCAGACCAAATTGAGCAAGTTATGCAAACCTTCCATGGCAAGACCATATATTCAACGATAGATCTGAGCGCAGGATATTGGCAAGTCCAAGTAGCACCGGAATCGCGCGATTATTTATCTTTCCTGTTTAATGGACGCAATTATAGGTTCACTCGTTTAGCGTTTGGATTAAGAAATGCTATGGCTATATTCATACGATGTTTGAGACAGGCGCTAGGAGACGATATCAGTGACTACTGTACATTATACGTGGACGATGGATTAATAGCCTCACAGAATATACGTGAACATTGCCAACATTTAGATATAGTATTTGATAGATTGATAAATTGCGGATTGAAACTCAAATTATCTAAGTGTGAATTTTTTGCGAGAGAGGTGAAATATCTAGGACACATAATTACACCCACTGGCATATCACAGGACCCGGACAAATTATTAGCCATCAGACAATTTCCATCACCAACCAACCGTAAACAATTGCAAAAGTTTATTGGATTTTTACAATTCTACCGCCGTTTTAATAAACAAATGTCACACTACACTGCTCAACTCAGTCATATACTGTCTAGTACCAAGCCTTGGATTTGGACTAACAAAGAAGAGATTATATTCCAACAACTAAAAGAAGCCTTCCTAAATTCCGTCGTGTTGAAACACCCTAACCTAAAGAAACCTTTCTTCTTGAATGTCGATGCATCAGATTATGCGATAGGCGCAGAGATTTTCCAAGAAGATGAGCAAGGAGAGAAAGGAGTGTTAGCATTTTTTAGTAAGACACTTAATCCAGCCCAGCGTCGTTATTCTGTGACCGAAAAAGAGTTGTTGAGTATTGTGGAAGTATGTATTAAGTACCGGACATTGTTACTCGGCAATAAGATATTTATCAATACCGACCACAAAGCCTTAACATTTTTCAAGACAGCCAAATTGAATCACAACCGCTTATCTAGATGGTTTCTTGCGCTTCAAGAATACGACATCGAATTGACCCATCTGCCAGGAAAGAGAAATCAGACCGCCGACTTTCTATCCAGAGAAATAGACGCTACATATTGTCAAGATACCAATCTAAGATGTTTTGCCGTAAAAAGTGGAGAAAGCATACCGTATCCTCCCAATATCCAACCACGAATTCATACCGCCATGTTAACACCTGAAAGAATCCGTATCGCCCAATATGAAGACCCAAGACTGTCCCGGATCCGTGAACTGATGGAAGAAGGAGCTGCCGAACCGCCCGACTACCTGCGACAGTATACCCGCTACAAAGGATTTATGTTCCACCGACCGGCTAAAAATACTTACGACTGGCGCCTAATTATCCCCGCTAATATGGAAACAGATTTGATAAAAGAAGCTCACGAACGCATTGGACATTTTGGAACTACGAAGACCCTCCACCTACTAAAAGAAAGCTGTTATTTTAAAAGCATGCATAAAAAAGTGGCCAAAATAGTGAAAGCTTGCGATATATGCCAGAAAGCCAAATACCCGCGATACCATATCAGAGGTGAAATGAATCCCATTCTCCCCAGCGCACCATTGGAATTGATATCAGCGGATATATATGGTCCATTGCCCATGGCGCAATACGGAAAAAAATACATATTCGTTCTTACATGTGTTTTTTCAAAATATACCATGCTATTTCCCATAGGCAAATTGACCGGAGAAGTTTTGGCCCGATGCATAACGGAAAGATGGACAAGTGAAGTAGGAAAGCCCAAACGAGTACTATCAGACAACGCAACCTATTTTTGTAGCAAGCAGTGGAAAGAAATACTTCACCTGGCTAATATTAAATGGTCGAGGACATCTCTTTACAGCCCCAGCGCTAACCCAGTGGAGCGACGTATGGCAGAAATCTCTCGTTTTATGCGGACGTACTGTAATGAAAAACATCAACAATGGGTTAGGTATATACCATTTTTAGAAGAATGCTATAATAATAGCCTAAATGAAAGCACCGGTCGTACGCCTTATGAGATCATATTCGGTAAAAGGAATAATACATTTATCGAAAAATTAATTGATTTTCCAAGATCAGAAGTGAGTAAGTTAACAAACCCCAATATCCATCATCTGGTAAGGTTAAAGCTAGAGCAGAAGGCAGATAGCAGAAAGAGATTCCACGACCGAGCCTATAAAATATTTTCATATAACATTGGAGATGAAGTTTTAGTAAAGAGCCACAGGTTATCAAATGCTTTAGAAAAAGTAACTCGCAAATTCTTTTTAATTTATTCAGGGCCATTCACTATAGTAGCCATATCGCAGCATAACACAGTTCAGTTACAAGAGAGTGAGAACACGCACATTGTTTGGTGGGAAAATGTAGCCAATATTAAGCCATATCACAGAATTTGAAATAAATATGATAAGAAGTCAAAGGAAAACAACACTATCAAGCCAATTACTAACCTTCCTTAATAAATTTAAAATTGGTATAGGACCTCGTGGCAACAATCCAATGTTTTAATTCCTTCCAGCCGTTAGAAGCCTGTAATAAGAAAAGAACAATTTTTAAATATGTAATTAAATTATATACATCAGATAAAAAAGGACACAAGCGGGGATAATAAAATTAAAATTTGTTAATTACCTTTTTAAGAGAAAAAATCGAGCAGTTAGGTTAGTTATGAAAGTCGATAGCAAATTCTGATGTAACATGAAACACTATGAATTGTAGAACAGCGAACAGCTGACCAAAGCCACCCAAATCAAATGAATGTAATATCTGTTGAACATATGTTTATAAAAAGAATTACTGTACCCAAAGAGTTATTTATTATTGTTATTTATTATATTTATTAATGTCGATATTTATTTATATGTTTTTATATTTATTACTTTTAATTATGCCACGTTTGTTACCTGAAAAGATTTAAAGTGAATACCAATTACCAAAACCAAAGAGCCATTAGCAAAAGAAAGTATTGTACCTGATGTATAGAAAATTATTTATATTAAGACCTAAGAAATACTATAAGATATAAGCCCAGAAGTTTATGAATCGAAATTATTGTCTAAAAGGAATCATTTATGAGAATTATGAAATGTGTGTAGTTAAGTTGGCAGCCCTGCAAGCGGCGAATTCAAAAATTACTGTGTTGTAAATGGTGTCAGGAGGAGTGCGTTTAGAAGTTTATATTTATGATATTTTTATGTGTGTTGAGGAGGAGAATTTGTTATTGTTTTTGATAAAGGTATAAAGGAGATGCAGCAAATATGACTGCGAAATGTGATAGAAGTAGGAGAGTATAATTTATAAATAAAGTATAGTGTATATCAGTGTATTTGAAGGGTGGGTTTTCATTAAAAACATTGTGATTCTCAAATATTTTGAATTCAAACCCAGGGGCGTGTGTAAAGGTATCAAATTTGGGTAGATAAAAAGCCCTAACAGAAATAGTAATAGGTCTAAAAATAAAGTAATTGGCTAATATCGCCAAGCAGATAATAATCAAGATAAGATAGCATCAGCTTGTTCTGGCTAAATGGTACAAGAACTTAAAAAGGATTTGAAGAAGTTTACTACTCATAAATATATTATTTATAAAATATTTGAAGATTGAGGTTAGATAGATGTATTCACAGATCGGTGACCTAGAGATCGATCAAACCGAAGAACGTAGAATCTGACCAAAACCCCTTGGCAGAGCTTTATTGCAATCAGACGGTGTGCAATGTGAAAAACACCCGTCCACGTGGCTAATTATTAGTTAGCATGGAATTAATATTAATATATATAATATTAACTAGCATGCAAAGAGCATAAATAAAAAACCAAATAAAAATAATTTAATGTATTCAGGAAATAAGAGTTACCAGGCGCATGAATACCTAATAAAATTTGCATGCACCAATAGTAAAACGGCAGTTAATAGGCGGCAACTGTAGGCCGATTCAAAAATATTTATATATATTTATATAATTGTAGTAGATTTTGTGTAAAAATTTGTGTAATCTATGTTATCAATATGGCTCGAATGCAAAGAAATTATTAATCATATAATCTAAGCAATATCTTGGCATTTTTTGTAAGATCTATTTGAATTTAATGGCGGAGGATTGAGATATTTAAATTTTATGCTAATTTGAAAGTCGGAAAGAGGATCTGTAAAACTTGAGAAGGAAGAACCAGCACTCGCCAGCCAGATGCCACCATAAGAGGACCCCAAATATTTTAGAGCGAAGTACCTTATTAATAATTTTGTAAAAATTAAAGTTAAAGTAAATTATTAAATTTCTTAAAAGACTTCGTGATGCTATTGTGAAGCAGAAGTCATTTTTCATTTTTATTAAATTTATAACCCCTGGAGGAGACGATTCCGGCTACCATATTCCCGGACCGCATGGAGTTGGATCGACATCGGCGGCTTACAAGAAGATTTTCGACACGTGAGTGATTTAAATTTGAATTTAGTGATGGGCGCCCTAGTGCTTCGAAATAATCTGATGATCAAAGCTAGCTCGCCGAAAGGGTTATTATAAATTAAGAAATTAATAAGAGTAATACTTGCGCAAGTAAAAATTAGTATTAAAGGTATTTAATTGAAAGAAAAATATATAGATCAATATTTTAGAAATTTCTATTTAATCAAAGAAGTACGAAATCTAGGCTATCAAACGTATGCATACAATATTTAATTTTTGCAATACAATTTGCGATAATTTATCATAGTTCTAATTCACTAGATGAATGGCTCTACCTATTCCGTCAGGTGCCGAATCTTGCACCCTGAGATAAAAATATATATTCGATACAAATAAATCTACTAAATACTAGAGATTTTAATATATAGATATATTTGGATTATTAGTGGCTAATTTATCAAGCTGATCTTAGAGCACATATTTATGATTGAATTATCCAAGCCGACAAGTATTAGCAAGTACATGTCACAGCTACATGCCAAAGAATGCATATGATTTCAAGATAAAGGCACATGGTAATGATTCGTGCCATAAATCTAGAATATAAAGTTAGCCTGTGATATTTTTATTGATTTCAAATATTGTTCTATTTTTATATTATATTTTTTATCGCTCTATATATATTTTTTGCCTCGACTGATCTTTGCATTATTTATGTAATATATGTGTAAAATTTTCATGGTGTGCAATTCATTTTATATTCCTCATCTCTCTAGTATAAGTATCATTTATATATATATATTTATTATTATTGAATTACAAGAGTTATTGGAGAAGCCCATATCTAGGCCTATCAAGATTTTTTAAGACTGAATACTATTAGAAAAACCACGCCCTAATTATATTAAATCTCATGCTTTACCGACTGATGCCAAGCAGGAGGCTAATCGTTATTTTATATAAAGAATAACGTGACAGAGCACAGGCAAAATGGTAATTGGAATAATGAAAAATTTCAAAATCGTACAACCAACCACTATGCCCAGCAGAGCAATCGTAGGAATCACTATGATGGCCGTGATCGATTAAACTCACATAATAATAATACACAAACAGACTTATTCCAACGTCTGAAAGAAAAAACAAAATTAGCTACTCTACCGTTAACCAACGTGTATGTATCAGGTATCAGTCCAGGACGGCGAATACATATAACTACTCAATGTTTACTGGAAATAAATCTTCAACAACAACGATTCGCATATACATTTCTTGTATTACCTGTTTCCGGTCCGCATATAATAATAGGTACGGATTTTCTACAACACTTCCAGGCCTGTTTAAATTTCCAAACCTCGAAATTTCATGCATTTACCGAAACCGAAGCATACGAAGTCATAGTTCCCCTTGATCTGAAAAAACGCACTGAAGGAATCGCTGAGGTACATTTCGCTCACTACATGGAAGGCGTGCCGAGGGAGTGGGGTATCCACGGAATGGAAAATGCTATGGAGTGTATGGAGGTATTAAGCCTAACAACGAAGGACCGAGCACCGTCAAGAGCCGACTCTAGTACCGAAGAATTGTTAGAGATACTGATAAACAGAATTCATCAACGTACCGATTGGCACCCTGACACTAGACAGGAAATAATTCAAGTATTCCGCAAAAATGCAGACGTTTTTTCCGAACAACCTGGCCTAGCTACTCACTTCAAATGTTCACTCAACGTTAAACCACACGACACGTATTACCGCAAATCATACCCCATACCCTTCACCTATCGATCCGCCGCCATAGCAGAAATATCTCGCATGGAACAACTAGGAATTATAGAAGAATCCACAGCACCCTATAGTTTGCCGATTGTGTGTGTAGCCAAAAAGGATGGAACCGTGAGACTCTGTCTGGACGCTCGCGCCTTGAACCGCATATTGGATGATGACCGAGAAGGACCAGACCAAATTGAACAAGTTATGCAAACCTTCCATGGCAAGACCATATATTCAACGGTAGATCTGAGCGCAGGATATTGGCAAGTCCAAGTAGCACCGGAATCGCGCGATTATTTATCTTTCCTGTTTAATGGACGCAATTATAGGTTCACTCGTTTAGCGTTTGGATTAAGAAATGCTATGGCTATATTCATACGATGTTTGAGACAGGCGCTAGGAGACGATATCAGTGACTACTGTACATTATACGTGGACGATGGATTAATAGCCTCACAGAATATACGTGAACATTGCCAACATTTAGATATAGTATTTGATAGATTGATAAATTGCGGATTGAAACTCAAATTATCTAAGTGTGAATTTTTTGCGAGAGAGGTGAAATATCTAGGACACATAATTACACCCACTGGCATATCACAGGACCCGGACAAATTATTAGCCATCAGACAATTTCCATCACCAACCAACCGTAAACAATTGCAAAAGTTTATTGGATTTTTACAATTCTACCGCCGTTTTAATAAACAAATGTCACACTACACTGCTCAACTCAGTCATATACTGTCTAGTACCAAGCCTTGGATTTGGACTAACAAAGAAGAGATTATATTCCAACAACTAAAAGAAGCCTTCCTAAATTCCGTCGTGTTGAAACACCCTAACCTAAAGAAACCTTTTTTCTTGAATGTCGATGCATCAGATTATGCGATAGGCGCAGAGATTTTCCAAGAAGATGAGCAAGGAGAGAAAGGAGTGTTAGCATTTTTTAGTAAAACACTTAATCCAGCCCAGCGTCGTTATTCTGTGACCGAAAAAGAGTTGTTGAGTATTGTGGAAGTATGTATTAGTACCGGACATTGTTACTCGGCAATAAGATATTTATCAATACCGACCACAAAGCCTTAACATTTTTCAAGACAGCCAAATTGAATCACAACCGCTTATCTAGATGGTTTCTTGCGCTTCAAGAATACGACATCGAATTGACCCATCTGCCAGGAAAGAGAAATCAGACCGCCGACTTTCTATCCAGAGAAATAGACGCTACATATTGTCAAGATACCAACCTAAGATGTTTTGCCGTAAAAAGTGGAGAAAGCATACCGTATCCTCCCAATATCCAACCACGAATTCATACCGCCATGTTAACACCTGAAAGAATCCGTATCGCCCAATATGAAGACCCAAGACTGTCCCGGATCCGTGAACTGATGGAAGAAGGAGCTGCCGAACCGCCCGACTACCTGCGACAGTATACCCGCTACAAAGGATTTATGTTCCACCGACCGGCTAAAAATACTTACGACTGGCGCCTAATCATCCCCGCTAATATGGAAACAGATTTGATAAAAGAAGCTCACGAACGCATTGGACATTTTGGAACTACGAAGACCCTCCACCTACTAAAAGAAAGCTGTTATTTTAAAAGCATGCATAAAAAAGTGGCCAAAATAGTGAAAGCTTGCGATATATGCCAGAAAGCCAAATACCCGCGATACCATATCAGAGGTGAAATGAATCCCATTCTCCCCAGCGCACCATTGGAATTGATATCAGCGGATATATATGGTCCATTGCCCATAGCGCAATACGGAAAAAAATACATATTCGTTCTCACATGTGTTTTTTCAAAATATACCATGCTATTTCCCATAGGCAAATTGACCGGAGAAATTTTGGCCCGATGCATAACGGAAAGATGGACAAGTGAAGTAGGAAAGCCCAAACGAGTACTATCAGACAACGCAACCTATTTTTGTAGCAAGCAGTGGAAAGAAATACTTCACCTGGCTAATATTAAATGGTCGAGGACATCTCTTTACAGCCCCAGCGCTAACCCAGTGGAGCGACGTATGGCAGAAATCTCTCGTTTTATGCGGACGTACTGCAATGAAAAACACCAACAATGGGTTAGGTATATACCATTTTTAGAAGAATGCTATAATAATAGCCTAAATGAAAGCACCGGTCGTACGCCTTATGAGATCATATTCGGTAAAAGGAATAATACATTTATCGAAAAATTAATTGATTTTCCAAGATCAGAAGTGAGTAAGTCAACAAACCCCAATATCCATCATCTGGTAAGGTTAAAGTTAGAGCAAAAAGCCGATAGCAGAAAGAGATTCCACGACCGAGCTTATAAAATATTTTCATATAACATTGGAGATGAAGTTTTAGTAAAGAGCCACAGGTTATCAAATGCTTTAGAGAAAGTAACTCGCAAATTCTTTTTAATTTATTCAGGGCCATTCACTATAGTAGCCATATCGCAGCATAACACAGTTCAGTTACAAGAGAGTGAGAACAAGCACATTGTTTGGTGGGAAAATGTAGCCAATATTAAGCCATATCACAGAATTTGAAATAAATATGATAAGAAGTCAAAGGAAAACAACACTATCAAGCCAATTACTAACCTTCCTTAATAAATTTAAAATTGGTATAGGACCTCGTGGCAACAATCCAATGTTTTAATTCCTTCCAGCCGTCAGAAGCCTGCAATAAGGAAAAGAACAATTTTTAAATATGTAATTAACTTATATACATCAGATAAAAAAGGACACAAGCGGGAATAATAAAATTAAAATTTGTTAATTACCTTTTCAAGAGAAAAAATTGAGCAGTTAGGTTAGTTATGAAAGTCGATAGCAAATTCTGCTGTAACATGTAACACTATGAATTGTAGAACAGCGAACAGCTGACCAAAGCCACCCAAATCAAATGAATGTAATATCTGTTGAACATATGTTTATAAAAAGAAGTACTGTACCCAAAGAGTTATTTATTATTGTTATTTATTGTATTTATTAATGTCGATATATTTATTTATATGTTTTTTATATTTATTACTTTTAATTATGCCACGTTTGTTACCTGAAAGATTTAAAGTGAATACCAGTTACCAAAACCAAAGAGCCATTAGCAAAAGAAAGTATTGTACCTGATGTATAGAAAATTATTTATATAAGACCTAAGAAATACTATAAGATATAAGCCCAGAAGTTTATGAGTCGAAATTATTGTCTAAAAGGAATCATTTATGAGAATTATGAAATGTGTGTAGTTAAGTTGGCAGCCCTGCAAGCGGCGAATTCAAAAATTACTGTGTTGTAAATGGTGTCAGGAGGAGTACGTTTAGAAGTTTATATTATGATATTTTTATGTGTGTTGAGGAGGAGAATTGTTATTGTTTTTGATAAAGGTATAAAGGAGATGCAGCAAATATGACTGCGAAATGTGATAGAAGTAGGAGAGTATAATTTATAAATAAAGTATAGTGTATATCAGTGTATTGAAGGGTGGGTTTTCATTAAAAACATTGTGATTCTCAAATATTTTGAATTCAAACCCAGGGGCGTGTGTAACATCTTAAATCTGGGTAGATGAAAAGCCCTAACAGAAATAGTAATAGGTCTAAAAATAAAGTAATTGGCTAATATCGCCAAGCAGATAATAATCAAGATAAGATAGCATCAGCTTGTTCTGGCTAAATGGTACAAGAACTTAAAAAGGATTTGAAGGAAGTTTATTACTCATAAATAGATTATTTATAAAATATTTGAAGATTGAGGTTAGGTAGATGTATTCACAGATCGGTGACCTAGAGATCGATCAAACCGAAGAACGTAGAATCTGACCAAAACCCCTTGGCAGAGCTTTATTGCATTCGGATGGTGTGCAATGTGAAAAAACACCCGTCCACGTGGCTAATTATTAGTTAGCATGGAATTAATATTAATATATAGAATATTAACTAGCATGCAAAGAGCATAAATATAAAACCAAATAAAAATAATTTAATGTATTCAGGAAATAAGAGTTACCAGGCGCATGAATACCTAATAAAATTTGCATGCATCAATAGTAAAACGGCAGTTAATAGGCGGCAACTGTAGGCCAATTCAAAAATATTTATATATATTTATATAAGTGTAGTAGATTTTGTGTAAAAATTTGTGTAATCTATGTTATCAATATGGCTCGAATGCAAAGAAATTATTAATCATATAATCTAAGCAATATTTTGGCATTCTTTGTAAGATCTATTTGAATTTAATGGCGGAGGATTGAGATATTTAAATTTTATGCTAATTTGAAAGTCGGAAGGAGAATCTGTAAAACTTGAGAAGGAAGAACCAGCACTCGCCAGCCAGATGCCACCATAAGAGGACCCCAAATATTTTAGAGCGAAGTACCTTATTAATAATTTTGTAAAAATTTAAAGTTAAAGTAAATTATTAAATTTCTTAAAAGACTTCGTGATGCTATTGTGAAGCAGAAGTCATTTTTCATTTTTTATTAAATTTATAACCCCTTGGAGGAGACGATTCCGGCTACCATATTCCCGGACCACATGGAGTTGGATCGACATCGGCGGCTTACAAGAAGATTTTCGACACGTGAGTGATTTAAATTTGAATTTAGTGATGGGCGCCCTAGTGCTTCGAAATAATCTGATGATCAAAGCTAGCTCGCCGAAAGGGTTATTATAAATTAAGAAATTAATAAGAGTAATACTTGCGCAAGTAAAAATTAGTATTAAAGGTATTTAATTGAAAGAAAAATATATAGATCAATATTTTTAGAAATTTCTATTTAATCAAAGAAGTACGAAATCTAGGCTATCAAACGTATGCATACAATATTTAATTTTTGCAATACAATTTGCGATAATTTATCATAGTTCTAATTCACTAGATGAATGGCTCTACCTATTCCGTCAGGTGCCGGATCTTACACCCTGAGATAAAAATATATATTCGATACAAATAAATCTACTAAATACTAGAGATTTTAATATATAGATATATTTGGATTATTAGTGGCTAATTTATCAAGCTGATCTTAGAGCACATATTTATGATTGAATTATCCAAGCCGACAAGTATTAGCAAGTACATGTCACAGCTACATGCCAAAGAATGCATATGATTTCAAGATAAAGGCACATGGTAATGATTCGTGCCATAAATCTAGAATATAAAGTTAGCCTGTGATATTTTTATTGATTTCAAATATTGTTCTATTTTTATATTATATTTTTTATCGCTCTATATATATTTTTTGCCTCGACTGATCTTTGCATTATTTGTATAATATATGTGTAAAATTTTCATGGTGTGCAATTTATTTTATATTCCTCATCTCTATAGTATAAGTATCATTTATATATATATATTATTATTATTGAATTACAAGAGTTATTGGAGAAGCCATATCTAGGCCTATCAAGATTTTTTAAGACTGAATACTATTAGAAAACCACGCCCTAATTATATTAAATCTCATGCTTTACCGACTGATGCCAAGCAGGAGGCTAATCGTTATTTTAATATAAAGAATAACGTGACAATTTGCAAAATAATTATAATTTGATTGAATAATTTTGCTAGAAAAATATTCAGTACAGAACGGTACTCTTATCTAATATACAGTTATTGATAAGTAAGCTTTATCGCTCGGTCGCTAACTATTCCTTTAGCAAATTCCTTCATTTTAAAAGGTAATCACAATTTTTCTCTCTTTTCATGAGATCTATTTGAAAGATTCATCACAATATATATATATATATATATATATATATATATATATATATATATATAAATTAAAACAGAGTCTTCTCGGTTGAGAGGTTGAGCGGTTGAGAAAGGAGACAGTCTCCGAAAATTCCCCCCATTTCTAACATTTGTAAGTTTTTAAGTGTTTTCAATCTATTTATATCGTGTCTCCTGTTTTAATTTATATTACAAACTTTAAAGTGTCTTCTGTTATGTGCTATATATATATATATACCATTACATGGCATTCGTTGTACAATTGAACACTATCAATAAAGATCGGTTGTCCAAAATAGGTGCAAAATTGAGTGCAACGAGGCTGACACACGTGAAATATATTGGTTTGATTGTATAGTATTGTGGTATTTCTCCATTATTGAAGGAAAAATACGTTGATGTTGTCAATACCACTATATTTGTTCAAAATTAATTCACATTACATGCTCTGTAATTTAAATTAATTTTGAACAAATATAGTCTAGTGGTATTGACAACATCAACATCTTTTCTTTCAATGACATATTGGAATGGCATTTGATTTCAATGACATCAAATACATTATTAAATTTGATCATCCACTTGTGTGACAGGAAACTGCGTCAAGAGGGATATGCGACATTTGCAGACGTCAATCAGTTGAAGTGTGAATCACAGGCGTAACGTTACATAACGTATCGCTTCAGAAGTCAGTGAAAAAATATTTCCTGTTTTATCAAAGGCAAGCAAGCAAGAAACATTTGGAGTGCACGGCTTACCTAGAATTTTCATAACCTCCGAATGCAGCAGATGTTAGTTTTTTCACGTGTATGAATGAAGTTGTCTTTGCATGTGTGGTTATAGTCTGCTATAATTAGCAATAAGACGCAACTAGTAACTTTGCTTTGGACATTTTCGTCAATTCGATTGAATTCAATTCGAGTGAAATCTCAATTCAATTTGTTCATGTTCTAAAAATATTTTTCAATTAAGAAGATATCAAGTAGGCATTTGAGCGACTTGGGCAGCTGCGTTTTGGCAAACTTTCATGTCGCGAGCAACACAACTGATATCAAACTCATATTTTGCTCTAGTGTGCGAATGAATGAAAATCACATTCAGAAGCATAATTGCTAGTTGCGACTTGTTGGTTGCT
Source organism: Nilaparvata lugens (assembly GCF_014356525.2). Taxonomy (NCBI): domain Eukaryota; kingdom Metazoa; phylum Arthropoda; class Insecta; order Hemiptera; family Delphacidae; genus Nilaparvata; species Nilaparvata lugens. Next base: position 76,942,922 of record NC_052508.1, read on the forward strand.
TGTTGTGTTAGTTTGTGAGCATACTATGACCACACATAAAAGACAACTTTTTTCACACATTTAATAGCTGCTGCATTCACAGGTGAGAAAAATTCTCATGTAGCCGTGCACTAAAATTGCTTGTTGCTTGCTGCTTATATGCAGAGAGTATAGAATGAAACATTTTATTTTCTCTGCTCATATGTGGGAGCTACCTAATGCTTGTTTTAACACGAGTACGGTTCCTTACAATTCGGTTCGTTGCCCAAAACGGATGAGACTTCCATCAGGACTTCCTATATACTACCGGACCTGAGCCTAGAAAAAAAATGGCCGCCGTATGTGGTGGTCTTATAGAAATTCCTACTGAGGCAAAATCACTAATCAGCTGTTAGAGAGCGTCTCAGTTTGTCGAAATCTCAGTTTGTCTAGTTCCCGTTTAAAATATTAATGCCGGCCACCACATACGGCGGCCATTTTTCTTTTGTAGGCGCTGGTCCGGTATATAGGAAGTCCTGCTTCCATACATACAAGTTTCTTATTAGGATTGTATTTTCTTCTCAAACACATAGGCCTACAGTGTTCAACTTTCATAAACTTTGAGGAAATCTCAAAAAACAGATTGCACTCCAGAAATCCTTCGATCCATATCAACTTCTGACAACTACGGTACTCATTGAAAATACTCATAAGTCCAGCTGTACAAAAGCCGATTAAATTTTAATCGTGATTATAAAGGGTTTCTCGAAAAGAAGGCTTTTCTGATTGGTTCTCGTGAAATTAACCACGATTAAAATTTAACCGGCATTGGTGCAACCGGCAAAAAATTGACTGAAATGATAAAAAAAACAGCTAGAATGAATTGATCATAAATGATTTCATAAGGAAGATTTCGAAAGAGATGATCTCGCTATCAGGTTGATAGAGGAACCGAAACGAGCTTGTGTAAAACACATAGGTCCGTATACAGATGCTTGTTTAAACGGAGAAATGTCGTCAGCTGTTCGTTTAAACCCTGCATGGAACACATTATGATAAATGCAACCATATCTACTACAAGTAGGCCTAAACGTGGTTCAGCGTTGAACCAAAAAGTAAAGAAACTGTTTAATTGGTACGGTACCTATTTAATGTTGTGCTGCTGCTGCTGCTGCTACTAGCTAGGCGTAATACTGATTACGTTATTGTACTACCTATTTGATACCAGATCCTATTCATTTGTCTCTGATTAAACGTAGATTTTGCATAGAAATCCCATAATTTGTTTGCTGTTCTCTGACAACGAAATCAAATCTGATAGAACTTATTCGTGTCGAGGGGGTGTTCGGTTTCTTTTCGGTACTGTCTCACACTTGTCGGAATTAACAAAAAACCAACAGAAAACGAAACAAACCGTATCGAACTGTATTTATAAGTGTGGAAAAAGCCTGACAGTATAAAATACACGTTCTGTTCATTCTTTAAACACAATATTGTTAGTATATTGAGATTGAATTCATAGGATTCAACCATTAAACATTGCATGAAAAAATATAATGATTTAAAAATAAGTTTCACAGTTTAAACAATGCAATTTATTTATTCATGAAATACAAAAACTGAGTACAATCTTGATCTATACCATAAAAATAAGCCCAGAATAAAAATTATTAGCAATACAATGAAATGATAAGAGAGCACATTGTTCTCATGAAGCCTAGGCCTAGAATGTAGAGTGATGTCTAAAATTATGGATTGTATTCCCAATTGAATTGGGAAATTTGAAATCGTTATAAATTTGAATTCCCAATTCAATTTATAATGAATAAAATATAATATTCCTAATATGAGTAAAATAATAATGGCATAGTTTGGGTTATACCTACTATAACAACAACATACTTAATATTAAAATTAAATGATGCATAATAATTATATTGATAACGCATTTTTGGCCACAAAACATGAATAAGAAGCCAAAAATAGATATGGAAAATAGAATAATATTGAATTACGTATATACGCTTATTTCCTTTCGAAATTAAAGAATAATCATTGAGAAATAGAAGACAATAGGGAATAATCATGAATAATTGAACAGTTGGATTTAAATCTATAAATTAATTTCAATAATTTCATGTTCATTATTAATTAAGAATATTATAACATAAGAATAATATTGAACATTCAAGATTCAAATTCATGAAGAATAAATTAACTACGATAATTTGATGTTTATTATTAGCGTTTATAACTTAAAAAAATATTGTTCCTTGGTAGGAATCACAAAAGTATGATTCAATTTAAACTTGATATGAAAAAAATGGTAATTTATTGTTTATTGTTGTACTCAAGAACTGACAGGTCTTATAACTCCCAAAACTAATATCAAGGGCGGTCTCAACAGTGAAAGCTCAAACTAATTTGAATCAGATGCTGGCGGTGGTTCAATTTCACAATGAGTAAACGAAACCTAGCATTGATACAGTCTAATCTTAGATTCCGTTTAAACTGGCACTTTGTAAACGGCCCTAAGTGACAATGAAAAACATGAACAATTACAGTGGAAGAGAAAGTTTAGTCTAAAAATTTACAACTAAAAATTATGCACTTGAACAATAAAATCAACTAAGTTCCTGCACTTACAAACGTAACAAAATGATAATTTTCATTATGTATTTTTATCAATCAATTCATTTATTTCACAAACAAACATAATACAGAATAAAAAAGAAAGATATAAAAAAATGTGAAATAAAAGTGGACACCCCTAGGCATAAGCCCGATTGGGGTGTACTACTCCTAATAAAACAACTAAAAATACTCAGAGGCTGCTCCGCTCTATAAATAAACTTGGCATAATAAATTATAACTTAAAAGAAAATACATTTTTTCTGCTACGGTAGCCCATCACATGAAAACAAGGATGAAGTAATTACATTATGAAAAATAAAAGGCATACAGAGATAAAACCAAAAAATAGAAAATTTACAATGCAAAATGCATACTCTAAGAAAGGATGTGTTAATTAGATTATTATTCAGGATTTAATAACAATAAATAATGGAATTTCTTATTTAAGAATATCATCTTACAATTTTCAGAAATGATTCACAGTCATTAACACTGAGCAGGTAGTTTTTCAAACATTTCAGAAATGAATGTGAAAGTTCCTGCCAATTTAGATATTGCGACACTAGATTGAACAATCTAGGACCATTAAAATAATATGAATGTTGGATTTTTATTGGGCTATCCTATAGTTTTTTTAATAAAATAACAAGTACCCATTCAATATGTTCAAGATGATGATTCATTTTGATACTTGAGAATGGAGTAGTAAGCCGGCTATCATGAAATAATAAAAGGAAGGTCCTAAATGAGAAAAATTTCAAATGTGAAAAAATCTCTAATTTACCAATCGAACGTGGTCAATATGTCATGGAACATGGTACATGTACATGGTACATTCACTTTATAGTCAACTTTACAAATCAATGAATATAATATTAGTTAACAATAATAATGAATAGATTAATTAACCAATAAATACTTCTCGTGAAAAAGACTCACTTTTGAATGCCATCATTTCAAGAGGAAACTATGCAATGCAATATTATTTTTAACTTCAACAAACGTCTGAGGGAAGCTGTCCTATACCAAACATCGTATAATGTAAAACAAAAAAATCAATCTCCAACAACTCTTGATATCATATATATATATAATTATAAAATGTATGAAAATATCGATTTTAGTTAGTGATTATCATTATTTTATTTTTAGTAAAATAAATTCGACTTAAATACAGGAATGTATTTATTTATTTGAATATAACAAAAGTGCAATAGTATACCTCTAGCTGTAAGCTATTTGAGGGATTTATAAAAATAATCCTTTACATACAATAAAACAATCAATAACAATAGTTCTATTTTTTAATCGACTTGATTATATTTTTTTGTAACTGATTGCTCTGTTTTGTTTATTGCACCATAGCTTAACTTAACTTATAAAATAGAAAAAGACTTTGCTTGGTAAGCGACAATCACTTTGGGATATTACCTAATGTTATTCACTCTGACACAAATATTTATTAAATCATACATAATATATCTTCATTGTAAATTTGGAATTTGGAAATTTTTAACTCAACAAAACATAATAAATAGTTAATTTGATTTCATACACAATAGGAAACTGTTTTTATAATATTATGTTGTTTTAATCCTGGTTGTACCAATACATATAAAACTTTCAGCAATTTATATTGTCTTTGAAGAATTATTTCAAATGCACTAATGGAAAACAGCACTAATCTAGGGAACGATTTCAATTAGTTTAATCTCTCACAGCGATATTTTCACGTAGTTCGTAGCTTCCAAATTATGCAAGCGTTCACCTCTCAATCTGAGAACAGCCAACAATTCGATTCTCTGCTGAGATTTCTTGTCAAATCGCATGAAGTTTATTACTTCTTGCTCTCCCGAATGAAGTCTCTCCAGATGTCGCGGTAAGTTCGTCGCTACACCTTTTCTACAAAATGGACAGTATAGTAACTTTCTCACACAAATATTCCTTTTCTTCCGTACTTCCAAATTATGAAGAAGTGTACCTCTGCTTCTAAACAATTTCAACAGTTCAATTCGCTTTGGAGATTTCTTGTCACACTCTTTCATCAACTCTTTCACCTCTCTTTCATCAGGGTGCACTTTTCCCAGGTGACGAGGCAAATCTTTGGTTGGCTTTATACAAAATGGACAGTAGTTCAAGTTTTTCAGTGATTTTGATTGGTTCACAGAGCTGCTATTACGCAGTGCACGTTTATTCTTTATAGCTTCCAAGAAATGCAGCTTCTCACCTCTATTTTTTAGCAATCTCAATAATTGAACTCGCTCCTGAGAATGCTTTTCGTATTTCAAATACTGCTGCACTTCCTTCTCACCAGAGTGTAATCTCGACAAATGACGCGGCAAATCGAAAACCGGAGTTTTACAAAACGGACAGTAAAACTTCCTATTGTTCCTAGCAGCTATTTTCCCTATCGTATCGACCCTGGTAGTGTTGGGTTTGACTGATGATTTGTGCAATGGATTAGCCATGCTACTGGAGGAGGCTTCTGGTTGAATGCTTATGGTTGTCAAACCAGGGGATGAAAGTTTTTGTTCCAAAATGTTTTTACCAGCACTCTCTGACTGTCGTTTGTGTTGGATAATACCAGAGGTTGATGGTTTTTGTTCCAATGTTGTTTTCTTCACTCTCTCCAAATCAATACTATTGCATAATTCTCCAGAGCTTCTCCTCCTTCCTACCTGATAAGACCTGGTGTTGCAGGGTTCTCTTGAATTTTGCGATGATTGAGACCCTCCAGATACACCTGCTTCCCCTTGCTGATTAAGACTTGGAAGTGTTTGATTTTGAACAGCATTATCAGATATATCTTTCTCTGATTCTACATTTCTAAATAATCTTCTCATCTGATCAGTCTTAGCATTTATATTCTCTCTTGGATGATTTGGCAAAGGATAAGATAATCTCACGATGCTCACTGATGGATCAAGATGAGGTAGACTAATGGAGAGAGAATTTCTAGTATTGTTTTTGCCAGAATTTCCTATCAAACTAAGATTTTTACCAAGTTTTGAATTTTCAGCGTGTCCATCTCTCACCTGTTTAATCTCAGGATTGATAGATTCTTGAGATGGAGTTTGCGATGAGCAAGATGTTATACTCACTGATGGTTTCAGTTGAGGAAGTTTAGATGAAGGACATTTTTTAGCTTCATCACCTACGCTCCCTTTCAAAGTACTCACAGGTGATTCCAGTTGAGAAACCTTGATGGATGGAATTTCATGAGAGTCATTATTACCTGAATTCCCTTTTAAACAGGTACTTTTCCAAGATTCTGGTTTTGTAGTGGATCCACTTTTCACCTGATCACATTCAGGATTGTCGGGCTTTTCCCTAGATGGATTTTCGAATGAGCAAGGTTTTATAATGATACTCACAGCCGGTTTGATATGAGAAAGACTAGAAGGAGCATTTTGAGTAACTGATGATGGTCTTATTTGAGATGAACTAGAAAAAGTAACATTTCGTGGTACTGATGTTTCTGTATGATCGTTACTGGTAGATGGAGGATTTTGAGTAACTGATGGTTTTATGAGAGTACAAATAGAAGATGAAGAATTTCGAATAACTTTACCATGATTCCCCTTAGAACTAGTTTTTTCGCAATTTTTTGGGTTTTCAGAAGATTTCTTCCCTACTTGATCACTTCCAGCCTTTTTGGGTTCATTAGATGAAGTTTTCGATGGGAAAGAAGATTTAATAATACTCACCGATGGTTCTAGATGAGGAACAGTTGAAGATAGAGAATTATCAGTGATCTTATCCTTCAAACTATTATTGTTTCACATGTTTTTGAGTTTTCAACATATCCCTTCTCTATCTGATTACTCTGAGCATTGCTTTTTTCATGTGGTATAATTTGTAATGAATGTGATGATCTATTATTTTCAGGCACTACTGGATGAACAAGAGCTTGTGGATTTTTGATAGCTTTGTTAACGAATTTTTCCTTCAAATTAGTTTTACTGCAAGCTTTCGGTTTTTCAAAATTACTCTTTTGCACCTCAACATTGCTAGTTTTTTCAGATGGGAGCCTATTTTTTATTGAAAAAGGAGCCCCAACATTTCCAGATGTTCCTGGTTGCATATTATCAACCGATTGTGGAGTTTGGATACCCTTATCACCAAATTTTCCCTTCAAACAAACTTTGCCACAAACTTCCCGATTTCTACCAGATCTCTTCTCTACCTGATTTTTCTCAGCATTTCTAGTTTCATGAGATGAAGTTTGAAATGAACAAGGAGGTTCAATTTTTTCAGATGTTTGTGGTTTAGTTATATCGGAAGATATTGGAGTTTTATCAGCAGTGCCAGATACCCCTGAAATCGAATCGGAATTTCCACTCAATTCTAGAAGGAAATCGTGAGAATATGTCGAACTAGTGAAATTATCATCAAATATTATTTCTTGTTTCACAAAAATATTTTCAAATTCTTCCTGATTAATTCTTTCAGCCGGAGGTGGTGGCTTTTCATCTTAAACTTCTTGCTTGATTCGAATTTCCTCGAAGGCCTTCGGTTGAGTAGACGAGTGAAATTGAGGAGTACGGTCTGCTTGGCATGGTTCCTGTGCTAATTGATTTGGTTCAACAGTTTGGAGTCCTTTTGAACGAGAATCTGTGAAAAAATGATAATTTTTCCTAGTTTATAAATGGAAATGAATGAGAGATTGCAATTTCTTGAAAATGCAAATGATAATTATTATTAAACGACAATCTAAATTAATTGGGTGGTTGATAGCATTTGAATTTTAGATCAATCATTATTACTATTTGTGATGAAATTAGTTCATTATTTGTTAATTAACTGTGTAATGGAGTCTGTTATGTAAGTAATGTCATGGAATAAAACTTGATTTGAATAATTTTTTGTCACTTTAGATTCAATGTGGTTCATGAACTCAACGTTTAGCTATTGATGACAATTCATGAAATATCATTGATAGTCGTTTTCCAACTCAATTTCTGCAATTAATTAGAGAATCTGTAAAAAATAATGAGATGGCGTTGGTATTAAATATATGTACATGAGTGAATACTTATGATGAGTGTACCGGTATTGGAATTATGGTAGCCTGTTCTAGAATTAAAGATTTAAACTGCTAGAACTGATTTAACATTTTGATGAATGAACCAGAAAAAGTGAATATGATCACAACACGAAAATGAATCAATAAGATGAATTGTCATTGTTTGTATGATTCCAGCTAGCAAAATCGACAATGCTCACTCTTATAGCGAATCTGTGAAATCAGTGAGAACATGCAGGATAAGCATACATTGAAATACAATGAAATCAATTCGAATTTTATATCGATAAAAACCACAATGATACCAAGCTAAGGGTCAACTATTAGGAAGAAGCAACATAAATTATTATTTTGAGACGATATAATATTAGAAAGGGTAGGGAAAACTATGTAACCAAATTATCATGGAATAAAAGAAAAAATCGAAATACCTTTTTTTAAAATTGTTTACTCACCTTATGTTTCAACATTTATGTCATTATCAAGTGAGTGAACTTGATAATGACATAATGTTAAAATATTTTATGAGTAAAAAATTAAAAAAAAGGTATTTAGATTTTTTATTTTCATTTCATGATATTTTAAACGATACATTAATGCATTTAAATGATACATTCAATGAAACTATACATTTAATAAAAATTGAACGTGCATTTGATGAACCGATACATTTAAATGATATTTTATTTCATGAATTTTCATGATACATTAACTTTCCAAACACAACCCACATCAATGACAATAGAATGGCTGATTATCAATCGTTAATATACAAATATTTACAACACCCAACATTTTTTTCCAAACTCTAAAGCTTGGCTTGAAATCCATTCCATTACATAATATGATTTATTGTAAGAAGCAAGAAAATTTACAAGAGTGGGGCTCAATTGAAAAGGAGAACAGAATCTATGTATGCCCACCTACAATAATAAAAAATAAAAAAAAAACAGATTAACACTAGAAATAGAAGTCAGGTTCGAACAAAAAAGACGATGCATTTTACTATTCATTAAGTATAAAATAATCAAATGTCAAATATCAGTATTTATTTGAAATAGTATAATGCTAAGATACGATACATTACAATAATATTATTATATTTCTATGGCATTTTGAGTTGGGATTCACATTTATATGAATACCTCTATTGCAACCTACTGTTGAAGCAATTTGTGTATGCTAATAAAGTGTTTTGAATGAAAACGAGTTGATATTTTTGAAAAAAAACTGAAGAAATTATTGACTAAATAAATGGATAACACACTGGTTTCACGTCTTGTCGTTTAGCAAGTCGTTTTCATTTAATATGGATATTCACCACAACATCATCTTTGCAACAATACAGAAAGTTAATAAACTGTTAATCAAAACATCTTTGAACGTCAAGAAATAAAAAAATCTAAGTACCTTTAAAAACAATGTCTTGATAACACATTAAGGGCCGGTTTCCGAGCTCGGGATTTAGCTAAGTCCTAGACTTTAAACAGCTGGAGTCAGAAAATTGGCTTTCCAAAACGGGGCGTAGTCGCAGCTTTTATAACAGTAGTCGTAGTTTTTATTTTCTCATTTCTACAATTGGAAACGTTTTTCCTTGACGAAATTGGACATTCCTAAATAATACAAAATAGCTCAAACTTTACACTATTTTCTCAATTTATTTTGTGTTCAATTTTCTAGTTTTTCGAGCTTTAATTCAAACGTGACTATGACAATGACTGCGACTACGCCCCGTTTTGGAAAAACAATTTTCTGACTCCATCTGTTTAAAGTCTAGGACTTGGCTGAATCCCGAGCTCGGAATCCGGCCCTAAGAGTAGAGAGTAGACCTAACAAAAAAAGGTAATCTTAAACATGCTCATTATATACATGCTTTGAATATCAATATATTTATCCGATTATTAATCATTTATGAGTAGAATTAAAATATTTTATTGATTGATTATTTAGATATCACAATAATTGGATAAGTATTCATGCATTTTGAAAGATTGAAATGTTCATATTCTCTTGTTGTGTTTGAGATAAATGTGTATTCTGAGATTGGGAGCCCTCTTGGATCGATGCGGACACAGGGGACATTGGAACCTGGGATCTTGTCCGCACTCATTCTTCGCATGGTTGTCTCTGGTGTGTTTCCATCTGTACACTCTTCACATTTGTGACAAGGATACCTGGAATCACTATCTCCCTCGCCTTCAACGTCAACATCCCCTAGAAAATATAAAAACCTGTCAGCAAATTTTTTGCAAAATTATGATTCCACTAGAGCTCTAACAATGCTTGTTTGTGGAAAAATTTGAAGGATTGATGATAATGACAAGAGATGAATTGGTTTCATTCATCTCTTGTCATTATCATCATCCCTTCCAATTTTTTTTTAAGTTTAGGTCATTAGGTGGGTTTTGAGTTTTCGAGTCACTTGGAATTCATATTGTAGCAATAAATGAAAGCTGGATCATGTAGTCAGCACATTTCCAAAAAAAGTGTTATCATTCCCTGTTTATCACAATTATTCAAGTATATTCGTATGGCTTTTTGTTGGTGGAGAGTCCCTCATGGAAAGGTCTATAGCCTTCACACTATTTAACAAATGGAAGCTGTTTTACATAAGAAATAGGCAAAGAGAACGCACATTTTTTCAAAATATGAATAATTCACATTAAATTGAAGAGAATATTGTAAATAATGGATCCACTCCACTACAAAAAAATGGAGTCAATTATTGTTCAGGATTGTAATGTTTTCAATCCTAACGATGGTTGAATTAAGAACAGATTTTTTTACCAACATTTAAATCTTCTTTATATGTATATTTTTCTCTTTATCAATATAGGTTTCATCCAGTTTCTAATGATTAATGAGAACTCCTCAATTGACTCACATTAATCATTAGAAATAGGATGAAACCTATAATTATTGATAAAAAGAAAAATCTGGTGTGGCGCACTCACACAACTTTCCTTGCCGTTATGAAAATTGATCACCTGACGCTAGTGTTCCCGCGCATCTCAAGTCTACTACTCTAAGATTTGAGCCAGCTGGTGACAGGACTATAACGCTGGTGACACACGAGGTCTGCTATCTCTTCATAGTGAATTATTTAATAGAATCAACAGTTGCCAACAGTTTGCAATTGAATAATCACATTTTCTCGAATTTCGAGGTTATTTACATTTTTAGGTGAAAATGTTACTGAACATTAATTGTAGAGATTTTCATGTTCAATCCTTTCCAATTGAATTTTTTTGTTTAAATTGTATCTGAAAACTTTATCTGAAATTTTTACAGATATGGGACTTGTGCCAGTTGATAGAGCTTATCAATTAAGGTATAAATTTGATCAAAATCATTGGAGCCGTTTTTGAGAAAATCGAGAGAACCCCTGTTTTTGACAACATTATCGCCATTTTAGCCGCCATCTTGAATTGCGATTGATTGAAATTGTTGGTGTCGGATACTTATAGTGTAAGAACCTTAAGTTCAAAATTTCAAGTCATTCCGTTGATTGGGAGACGAGATATCGTGTACACAGACGCACATACACACACACACACACACACACACACACACACACACACAGACTCAGGGGACCTTGAAACGTATAGAAATTTAGAAAGTGGGGTACCTTAATTTTTTTCGGAAAGCAATACTTACCTCACCTATGGTAATAGGGCAAGGAAAGTAAAAATATTCATACAAAAATGATTGAAATGTTGGTAAAAACAAATAAGAAGTCCACATTCTCAATTGCAAGTAGAAGAACAGATTTATACGGATAGGAAGCAGTATCTCAGTGCAGTATTCCGCAAGGATAGTGTATAGCTATATAGCAAGGATAGTGTATACTATATACTATTCTTGCAGTATTAGAATATTTTCTCCGGCGAATCGGGCGTAAGATTTAAAACCATACAATTAATAATAAAAATCAATTGTCAATGGACAATGGAATACAAACCAGATTGATACAAACTTTGTTTCATTGCTGCTTACAATTTCGAGTGAATGACGTCTTCCTGAACTTGATATGTAACACTTGGTACTCCTTCATAATAAAATCTACAAGTTATCTTCCAACTCATAGAGATTGATTGATTCTTTCTCCTGAGACTTTAAAACATTTATAACATGGTAATCCAAAGTCATTTTTACCCATAGTTATCTTGTGTTCCACTAATTTGGTTGGCATTATTGAAAAAATGTCAACTCACTTCCACAGCAATTAACAATAATCATTGTATGTTCTATATAATCAGAAATTGTTTTAGACATGCATACATAATTACAAATTCAGGTGAGCTACTACAGTATTTAATATTCAAAAATTCGATTTAAGTGAACGATGGATGTAAAATAAAACAACAATCCTGACAACATCATAATTTATCAGCTCAAGTTAAACAGCATACACTTGATTAAACGAAATAGAAATGAAAAAGACAGTGTTTGAAAGTCATGAACATTAAATTGACAGTTCAATACATTGTTCACTGGTAGAAGCTTGACTAACATTGATAATATTTCACTCCATCTTTTCTTTTTACTCAACGTATTATCAAATTGAATTGTTTGATATTTATAATACTAAAGACTGAAATATTTCTGTTACAAATAAATGAAATATTCAGTGATCCAGTGATCCTGTTTTAAAAAATATGCATAATATTACAAAATTATTATAGACTATAGATTGGAGTGTCAATGGCACTAAATAGTATTCATCATGAAACATAACTAGACTAGTAAGCATTATCAAAGGCACATTAATTGACTAAATATTACTTTAAAGGTTAGATTATTTATTATAAGTATCATATTATTAATTATAAGTATCATTTATATTATAAAATATATATTTCAGAAACCTGATCAAACGAACATCAGTTCTTCAAAACGATTTGTAAGTAATAATAAAAATATGTGATGTATTTTTTCATTTTCAGCCTTTGGATTAAAAAAGAATGATGAATTGATTGATGGTCATTGGTGAAAATAATACCAAGGCACTAAATACACAGCCTTAATTAATTTATTCTAATAAGTCCAAAATAGATAACCATTCACAAGAATACAGCAAATTATCCAGTATTTCTTGAACTTCATTCGCCTTGAAATTTGACATTAATTTAACAACTTAAAATGGTATAAAATGAAAATTATAGACTAGTCACTTTTTTGGTCGATTTAAATAATATAAATAGGTAGCCAATATAGTTTATTGTATCGATTTCTTGCTATTATTCTCACATAGTTCAAAAATAAATTATTCTCAAATACTGCTAATGTATTGTTTTGGAAATTATAATATCTACTTTCAATTTTTTCAATCAAACGTTGTGAAGAACAAAAATTAAACAGGAACAAAATCTCAAAGTCAACAGAAGAAAAGCAATTTAAGTATGGTAACGATTTATGTTCAAGAATTAAATAAAATATGGTAAATCCAGCTTTTATGGCTATTTTCATCAAAATGAAAAATATAACACTTGGAATAGAAAAAATATATAAATCAGTTTTTATAATGGCAAATCACAAAATTAATTCTTGGAAAAAATGCTAATGATAGTCTGGTGAAAAATTATTCCAATACAATAATAATTTATACTGAATTTCCTGGTGTGATGTTTCATGCATACAAATCACTATAATATTATACAGCTAAAATACATATTATTAAGGCACAAGAAGCTATATTTTATATACATTATAACTTATTCATTTTTGGCATTATTTGTAGAAAATTCAGGCTTATTTAGTCTACTATCCAAGTGAAATGTGATCATTTATTTCCATGAATTGCCACCCACAATTCAACACATGACAAATAATAAAAGCCAACTACATTCAGAAGACTTTCAAGTCTAACAAGAAATATCATTTCTTAAAACAGATTTGGTGAATATTTCTAAATTAATAATTATTCTATATTGATCCGCTTTAGTAGCTTATAATCATAAGACACTTATAGGTGATTTGGCACAGTTTATAATATATTCCAACTAATCTATCATATCCAAAGTAAATAAATATAGGATAAAAATTCAAATATTCAATTAATACTTCCTTAAGCTTAGTGTAATGCGAAATGTGAGCTACAACTATTGTTACTGCGAATTGAATTCAATGCCCATTTCACAACTTAATTAAAGTAATAATAATTACAATTTAACAAATAATTAGCTTTGGTTTTAAATCTTTGATCAAACATAACCTTGAATGTAACACATTTAATGTATAATTATTACTTCTAAAGAAGAAATAAAAGGATGGTGGTCTTGACTTATTTCTATAAATTGAATTTACTAAAACCTTCAGCACCTAATATTTCAAACAACTCAATCCTTATAAAAGTCAACTGTGCTTGCTTTTCAAGCCAACAAATTCTGTCAGCTTGTCTTGTACACTACAAGTCTGATTGAACTTATAGTATAACACAGACATGCAAGAGAAATCTGGAAAAGTTTGCTCTTTATTTCAATTCAGCTTTTTATTCACAAAGGATATGTTAAATCATTCAGTCCATACATCGTTTATTTGTGTACCTATCTTAGCATATTGTTTTTGGTAACTTGCTTTCAAATGATATCAGTGCGTAATTTGGACGTTACTATCGGAGTAGATGAGAACGCCAATCGGTAACTTAGGCACTCTTGAGTGTCTAACAAGAGTTAACTAACAAAATAACAAAATTTACATAATTTTTGAACTAGTTGAATATGAATTTCTTCTGGTAATACTTATTCAATCTTTGATTCAACACAATATAACTAACTCAAACAGTTACTAAATATACTGAAATCAATTGTTCTCACCTGGTATTATCTATTATAGCCCAGTCAATATAGACATAAAAAAGGGGGTGTGCATGCAATTTATATTGTAGTTCTGATTTTTTAATATATTATTTGGGTACATAAGAGAAGTCCAGAACCAATTTCTTCATGCAAAATTTCCTTGTGCTAGATACAGGTTGGCCCAAAAACCTCGTATTTTCGGCTCATTTTCCAGTTTTCAGCTATTTGTGCCAAATATTGTAATCGGACAGAAAAATGCTCTCGCCTTTTCTTTAGATTATAAAATTCTGAATAAAATGAGATCATTCGAAACTCTCTAACTTCAATGAGTACTGAGTTATGATTTTTCAAAAATGAGTGAAATTTGAAGGAAAAATCAATTTTGATGAATTTTAGTTTTTGATCAACAATATCTTCCGATTGTTAACATTTAGATGTATAATTCAAAATCCCTCTGGGTGTATTTTTGTGCTCTACAATCTGAGATCAGGGAGAGTGCTCTATCTCAAATATATTTACAGATACACCTGACAACAATGCTCCTTGTATTGTGAAAACACCTAATTTTCAGCTTCTACCATCATCACCAACTTCATTGTCCTCACATTAATATTTCGCACAATGACATAAGTTCATGAGATCATGCTATTTGAATCACCCGTTGGATGCACTTCATTTCAGTATTTCCTAGTGGAGAGGCGCGCCTTAAGGACACCTCAAGGATCAAAATTTCAAACACTTACAACTTTTGACACAATACTCAGATTTCATCGTACTTCACTTCATTCTTCTCGGCTCGTCAAGGCGGTCCAAAATGCATCCATGCATCATAAGTCAAATTCGATCGAAAAATGAAATCTTTTTGTTGAGTGTACTTAAGCCCATATTCCAATAAACAAAAAATGGCCAATTTCTTTATTCAAAGCTGCATATCTTGTGAAATACTTCTGATAAAATTTCCAAATCTAGTGAGGATGTGAAAATTGTCCCCCTCTACCCACTCCAATAAATGATACTTTTGATTCAAATACAGTTCGAAGGTTACAGAAGATTTTAAAAATGGCTGTAAATGGCTAAAAAACTGGAAAATGAGCCGAAAATACGAGGTTTTTGGGTCATCCTGTATCTAGCACAAGGAAATTTTGCATGAAGAAATTGGTTCTGGACTTCTCTTATGTACCCAAATAATATATTAAAAAATCAGAACTACAATATAAATTGCATGCACCAATGTATATAGTTAGTGACTGGACTATTACATTATTTGGTTAAATTTTATGAGATAAGTTAAAAATATAATATTATGACGTTTAATCCAACAAAACCTTCCAAACCGGCTACACACAAAAACAATATTAAATCATAATATCAAATACGGAACTCCTAAATGAACCAAAAATAATAGATGAATATAACATTTATCAAGTAATTCTTATTATATTGAATTAAAAAACGATATTGATATCAAGTTCATTGTTGAATGTTTTCCAAACGTCGCAAAACACGTTCCATTGAAAAATAGGCATTCGTAGATTGATATGATAAATATCTGAACAAGACCCAATAAAATATTATTTGGAAAATCATGAGTACCTACTGAAGAAGATAGCATGAAAAAACAATGATTAACTTATAGAAAATAGTAGTCAGGAGAAAGTTTTAAATCATAACTTATGATTAGGATCAAATAAGTAAAATTAATAAGATAACTGAGTTTTGATACCGTAAGGATTCAGAAGATCATACACAGTAACAAATAAGAGTGAATCATAATAATTTAAGATTTCATGATCATAGAAAACTTGTCAAAAGCGAAAATAAAACACCGGAATAGCACAGGAAAAATAAAACAAACATAATTGGAAATGCAAATCAAAGGGTTACAATTTGAAGAACATAAAAGTTCGAAAAACGAGCACAGAAACTAATAGAAATCATAATTTTGGTGAAGGTCGAAGAAACACATATTTGAAACAAAAGTTACGATTCCAAAAGATCTTTACCTACTTGTAAAGATTATAGACTTGAAACCCTTTCAAGGTTTGAGGGTCATAATACAAATACAAAAGAGAAAGAATATTGGAACACTAGAATATTGTCTAGAAATATCATGAATTTATTGAAAAGTTACATACACCTGTGGTGTAATCTTCAGTGTAAAAATTCAAACTTTTTGATATTTTTAAACAATATTCTAGTGTTTCAATAAGGATACATATCATTACATCTCACCAAGAACTGTAACAGAAGTAAGAATATCAATGAAAATTTAAAAAAGCAGTAGGAATAAACAAAAAAAATAATAATAAATTTATGGTGATGATAAAACAATATCAGAAGAAAGAATATCAATGAAAATAAAAAAAAACAGTAGGAATAAACTCAAGAAAATAATAATAGATATATATGTTGATAATAAAATGAAGGTCCTCAGGAGGATCAGTGATGAATCGAGAGAATCCTGGTAGATGGTCAAAGATTGTGCGGATCAAGAGAAGAGGGCGACATCGCGGTGCCTGGTTTTGAGGTGACGCAGAACGTCGCCCTTGTGCTTGCTGCGATACGTGCAGTAGGGACACATCTGACTGGGCTGTTTGCCGCACTCGACCCGAATGTGACGCATAAGGTTGTTCTTGTAGGTGTAGATGCGGTGACAGGTGGGACACGCATGCGCACCAGGCAGCTGCGAGGGACACAGCCTGCGTTCCAGCGAGTCCTCGGCAGCTGACAGCAGCATTCTCTTGTCGAAGCGGCTCGAGCCCACGCGCAGTGCGTACTCTATCAATTCTGAAAAGTAGGTCATTGGTTAGAAAATTAAATAAAAGGAGTGAGGGGACATTTCACATAACTACGTGAAGGGTGCAGAATTAGTTAGTAAAGCTAGGGGTGGTGAGAAAAAAAGACAAAAATTGAAATGAAAATTGGAAGTGGGTGGAGATTTTAAATAACAACGGGAAAAGTGCAGAATTAGTTGGGTGTACTCAGAAATGTGGAATGAAAATTACAAGTTCTCTGTGGATCACAAAACAATAAATTAATTACAATTTTAAAACCTCAAGAATACTTGAGATCAAGTAAAACATTTTTTATAATGAATGAAAAATAATAGTATCAGGCATAACCTTGGATTATACAATGATCATACAATTAATAATTAGCACAAGTACGACAATAATTATTTTGTCTCCTGGTTTCAAATAGAATTATTAGAAAATAACGAAAATTACAATAATTGTGGTAGGAGTTTAATCTTGTTTGAGCATTAATTTATCAGATAAATTATTCCAAATTCTGGTTCATACATTTTCTGGACTTGGAATTAACTGGGATTCAAAACATGGAATCTGCATACCTTTTCAGACTGTTCATTTTAAAATTAAGGTTTGAAGCAGTTTTGCATTGCCTGTTGTTTTTACCTGGATTTTATCTTTTGCTTATTAATGAATAGATAATTAGATAAATAAGTATCACAGAGAGCAATGTGGTAAAGAAACATATTAAGTTATCAATCTTCCACAAATATTATTAAGAGTCTAATATGTTCAACCAGTATGAAGATACATGATAAGAAACTTATAAATTAATAGAGCATTAAATGTGTATAAATTAGTAACAGAAATACTACCGTATTTATAAATAGTATAAAAAGGAATAAAATGACACACATTGTTAAATGTATGTATAATACTGGAGTGTAGACTCAAGACATAATATTATAGTTTTCGCACCACTTGGATGTAATGAGCTGGTTTTCGTGCGTCATATGGAGGCCGAAAGTGATTGTTTTCTGACCAGGCCGGTAAAATTTTTACGGCCCTAGGGCTGTAAAATAACCTTGAAGTCAGCTGATTCTGATTTGATGTGAACGTGTTTACAAAACAGTTTATGAAACGGAATCGGTTTATGCTTCTAGAATTGAATAAAGTATTTTGCAATAAGATACTATCATTTTATTTGGATGAATGAAATACAAATGAGATATTATAAACTATTCAAATTCAATTTTCAGAGTATAATAGAATCTAACCTCAAACATCCTAGTACTGCGTTTATCACAAAACATGGTGGATAAACGGAATCATTTTATGCTTCTAGAATTGAATAAAGTATTCTGCAATAATATACTATCATTTTATTTGGATGGATGAAATACAGATGAGATATATATTATAAACTATTCAAATTCGATTTTCAGAGTAGGATAGAACTTCTAACCTAAACTTCCGTTGACATTCAGATTGGCCAAATTTCAAGTGTGCTAAAACAGCTGATCAAAACATTTATAATAATTATCATCTAATTGTCATTTGAAAGGATAAAAAAGTATAAACTCAACCTCCCATATAATTGAGCATAATCTTTTAGGTTTTTTAGACAAATCAGAATAAAAAATAAAAATACTTGGGCAATCTCCTGATATTCAGATTTGCTAGAGCTATGAGCTTCCACTTCTGCTTTCGGAAGTGCTTACTGAACAATTATTCTCATATTATATATTGTTCATTTTTCTGTGTGGCGAAAAATAGCGGGCAAAAATGTTTTTCCGGCTCTCAATCTTTTCTAGTCCTCGGCCTACGGCCTCGGACTTGAAAACCGATTTCAAGCCGGAAAAGTCTCATTTTCGGCCCTAGGTGCGAAATATACTATTTGGTGATTGGAATAGCCTCTGCTTCCAACAATACACGAATTTAGGTGATTCACCAGATGCACCTTATGTTTGAACTTTCTGTCGCATCTATGGCAGGAAAACGTGGGCATTTGACCACACTCGTACTTCAGGTGTCTCACCAGAGTTTTCTTGTACTTGTATCTTCGACTGCAACGCACGCACGCAAATGCGCCATCAGACATCTTGCGCTCAAACAAAATCGACCAATCTGAAACATTCAAATCTCCTCTATTACTATCATCATCAGGGTTTTCATATTCCGGATTATTCAGGGTAAAAATATGAATTATTCCAATCGGCAATTCAATTAGAATTATTCTCGATTTATCTCCGACAAATCTAATTTCAGTTTGATAGTGCACAAGATTGGGACTATGTTCAAGAAAAAATCATGACAAAGCTGAATTTCAATTGGATATCAAAATTAGAATTTTTATTTTTCTAGAATAGTTGAGTTTTTTCGAGTGGAGTATTTAGTATACTAAAAATAGAATAACTTGATTCATTAACTACAAAATATCGAATTTTCAACTAAAAGTATCTCGTCTGTTTGAAATAGTCTAGTTATTGATCAAATAGTCACTAATTCAGAGATATTGTTTGAGCTATGTTCTAAACTATAGTACACAGAGTTCCATACAGAAAACTGAACAATTTTGTTCAACAATACTATTAATTAATTGTGATTTATTAAAAACATCAGTACTGTACCTTACATCAATTCAGTATTTGAATTCTATGGGAATCCATTTCTGAAACTATCAGTTTCAAAGTGGGAAGTGTTTATGCTCACTCAATGTACCTATCTGTATTCGCCGACTATGTATATAGTTTAAATTGAAAATAACTGCTAAATTCAACCTTAATACTAACTCAACTATTGTAATGACAACATGGATAGAAATAAAACAACTTTGATGGAAAGTTAACATTTCTGTGTTTCAACTCTATTTGGGACGTTCAGGTTGTAAGATGGATATGCAATTTTTTATTTCAACAAAATTTATTATCAAAATTTAAAATCAGTCAAATTTCATTCTGAAATGGCGTCAATTTATAATAATAAAAAAACATTCTTTTTAATGTATCCTAACAAAAACTCTCTCATCTCTATTAAATCACATTCAATTACAACTATCGTTAATGACGAGAAACGTAAACTATCAGTGATGTGGAACATTTGAATAAATTTTCAACAGAGCACAAGAAATCACCATTCTCATCACTAGAATTATAATATGTTTTATAGTTCAATAAACCTAGTTATGGATAGTTTATACAATCTTTATCACATTTTTATTTATTTTCTGCCCAATGGATCCTTGAGTAGGCCTATAAGGTCCTTAGGACTAAAAACACCTTTCATTTTTGCATGACATTTCTATATTATCTAAAATAAATAATCAATTGAAGGTATTATCCTGAATAAAATACGGTTTCCCATACACGATACACTAATAACTAATAACAATAGTTTTGGTTCAGAGGTACGGTAACTTATATGTTTCTAATGAATCAAAAGGTTGAGCAAAAGATTATAGCACGATCAAATTATACCATCAATTTTGTACAAAGAAGCTGATGAGAGAATCACATGGAAATAAATTTTCAACTCCAAGCAAAAGCATATTACTTACTCGAAAGTTACTCTTATTAAATTTCTATTCTGCTAGCATTTTGTAACCAAAAAAATTATGTTTCAGCCATATAGTAAAGCTGCGTTTACACCAAAGTTATTATTTTACGTCCTTTTAGATTGAACGGAACTTGACAAGCACATATGTTCATCACGTGTATGATACGTTATGTTCAATCTAATAGAATCTATAAGGACGGAGAAATAAAATTTTTGTTTATAACTTTCGTGTAAACGCAGCTTAAAGCATTTATATGAAATACTAAGTCATAATTTATTATTATTGACTGATCTAGTTGGAATTACTGGCAAAATTTCCAAAATACACAACACAAAAATCAAAACGTCATTGTAGTGGCATATAGTCGCTTGAATATGAAATTACATGGAAGAATGAATAGAATAATTATAGTACCTAACAAGTAGGAACATGTGAGTAGTATTCGGTACCACTTGGTGAGTGAAGATAGAGTACCTAAGTGAAGATTTATACTATACATCTGATCTATGATTAGTATAATCAAGTCACAAATTAACAAATCACATCTCTTTGATCAAATGCTATAAAGCACATTTTTCTTGGACACCATGTCCAGATTGAACCAATTTGATATTCCATGTTCATTTAGACAAAATTTTTCCATTCGACAACTAGAGCATTATTTTCGAGTATGACCACTTGATTATAAAAAATACGTAAGTAGGGTAGTAATAAGTAGCAAGTTAGATTGGTAAGTAATAAAGTTGAAATATTAGCTTAGATATAATAAATGGGAAAGTAATTATTTTCTTGGATAATAACTTAAATTAATAAGGAAGTATAAGAATAAGAGAAAGTAGTGACAAGTATCAAGTAACAATAAATTAATAGTAGTAAATAGAAAAGTAGAAGTAGTAAGCTGAAGTAAGCTCGTTAAGTAATTAAGAACAATTATCAACCAGAAAATAACCTGTGGTGATTGGAATTTTAGTTCGAATTTGTGTCATTCATTCAAATATAAGCTACCAAAATATAGAAAAAAGGAATAGAAATAATAATAATATAGAACAAAATTTATCAGCCTCAGAAAAACCTGTGAATTCAATTATAGTTTGAAATCGAGTCATTTATCAACACCAACTATCAAATTTGAAAACGTGGAATAGAAAATTATAGATCGGTGGAATGTTGAAGACGTGAATAATTTCCCATCATTGAATTAATGAATAATTTAATTTTGCCATGGAGACTTGACAGCAGCGTGCTTCTTTGATATGTGGCTGTTCAGGTTGAATCGTCTGTTGCTGAAGTAGGGGCAAGTCGGGCACTGAAATCTTCTACAAGCAGACTTATGCATGTAAGTCGTGTATTCATCTACAAACATTTCTCCGCATTTCTCGCATTTCGTACAAGATTGCCTCTCGACAGGAATAACACCAATTGTGAAAATATCTGATTTTCCATCTCCGTTTGATCGGCTCTCTGAAATTCATCAGGATAAGATTGAGAATGAATTAAGTTTCTGAAAATTTATCAGAATGAGATTGAAAAAGAATAAATAACGGATGAAATTCTGTACTAGTTACAGTATCACTGTAAAGTAGATGCCTACGGAAGAAAGATAGTTATTCATTAGTTAAACATTTAGTTATTCATTAGTTATTGTTATACGGTATTTCTTGTTAATCGGAATAGGCTACTTCTATTTCTTGATTATGGAAAAAATGAGATACTCTCATCACGTAGTTATAGTTCTACATTCACAGGTATTATAAAATTAATCAGAATAATTATCATAATTACAGTAATTCTGTTTCGATATACAATGTGTTTGGAATATATTCTATCAAGATGATTGCACTCTAATAAATATTTTATTTATTTATTAGGTTAGCAAAAAAATACAAGAATCGGAAAAGAAAAAACAGGCTATTGCCCAAAACTTCTTCAATTTCCTAATTTAGTTTTAAATTGTCCAAATATTATAGGTTATGTCCATTCAAATTTCTACACCAAATCACAATCTAAAATATAAATTAGAATAAAACAAACAATTTTAAATTTGGATGGATTAATAATAAAAGTTTCTTAAAAACATGAAACAAACTATAAATTCACAAAATAGATAATAAAAATAATATTGCCTTCAGTACAAAGATTAAAATTCAACCATCATTATTTGGCGTGTTAAGAGTGAGAGGGCCGGTTGAGCTCTTTAAATTTCACTTCTTGGGCAGAAAAAAGTTCAAAATGCTGCCATGCTATTCCATTTTATGTCTGAGCATAGTATAGACTAACAACACAGCAACCATTATGCCAATAGATTTTTATCAGCAATCATTATTCAAATGAAAAAAAAACGAAACATTGGTACCTATATGAGTAGATAATGATTTCAATGAATTAATAGATTTACACAGTAGGTTAATTCATTTATAATTCATTAAACAAATGAACAGAAAATTTTAGATTACAGAAAAAGTTCAATTACATAAAAATTAGCCTACCCCTTTTTTCTTGAAAAAAAATATTTTGCATGATTCTTATTTTATGGAAAATAAGATTATGAAAAAAATATAAAATAATTATGAAAAATCAGCAACAGGCCTGAATTTATTGTGAAAAAATGACAATTTCATTATAACAATGATATAATATTATTTGATATTTGCTTAATGTACAGCATTGTCCCAGGAATCACGAGAACACCTCTATTTCAAATTATGAACTGAATTAGATCACTGGCAGATCACGTGGATCTCACGTCGGATAGAACCGTTATCTAATCAAGAAATAGACGTTTCAGGGGGTTGATAGAATTGGCTAACTCTGAATTCGATGACTACATGTTGAACTGCCGTATGAATCAAAACTGCTCTGATCATATGGTATTGATTCATATGATCAATATACAACGATTCATATGGCAGTTTAACATGAAGTCAGCGAATTCAGAGTTGGCCAATTCTATCAACCCGTTTTAGGCAATTAATGCTCGATGTCTTACTGCTTTCGAAATTATTCACTTGAGAATGATGTCCGTGTGCCTTGAGATAATGTGACTTTTCAGATGAGACTTTTGTTTTGCTCTATAAGGACACTGTTTGCAATGAAACTTAGGTGTTATGCCACATTCAAACTTCAAATGATACTGCAGATTCCTGGCGTATTTATAGCTACGGTTGCATCTTTGGCAGCAAAAACTTTCCATTCTGACGCCATTAGCTTGACGTTGCAACATCATTGATCCAGTTTCCGCATGCGTGATTTTTGATGATGTGGAGTCATAGTACGGTTCCAGATGGTCCACAAAGTCTACAACACATTTTATGCATTAGTTTGTGATTTTGTCTAGGATGGTTTAAAGCGAAATAAAAAAATGAAGAACGATTCAACAAACTATAACTATTTCTGCAATGTTTTAACAAATCTACAAGAACAAAATAATATGTTCAATTAATTGGAGAAATTCATAAACTCAACTGTAATTAGATGGACTGTAAAATTTATCATATTCAATGAATTAATAGTATGATAATGAATCAAGCATGAATAGTTGTTAATACTCGAGATGTGGTGATTGCAATTCAGAACTAATAAAGTATGGATCCTCAACACTACTTCAATTATCACAGAAATGCAACTTTCTACAAACCATCTCAATTAAAGAGCCAGCTTGCATTGTCAAGCAAACACAATCGTTCTCACTTCTTAAATCATTTATCCATCCCTGTATTGGACCAGGGCATTTACTCTCCTCTTCGTCTACTCTTTTTATTACTATTTGGTTGATAGCAGAGAAAACGTTTATACTGCTGTATTCTGTGGAAGATAGAGTTAAAAATACCTAACTCCCAATACTGCCATTAGATAACATATACGTCAAGTAATATTACACAAATCTGTCAACAGATTCCTGATTGTATAACAGCTTGTAGTATAACTCTGTCAGTAAATGACAGCATAAGCTGGGTAATATCTGTAACTCCACCTTCTCTCACCTAATTGGTTAACAGTCCACAATGTATCTCAATTCTAATGATTAGCAATGAATACCGAGTGATGAAGAATATTGTCGATCAACTTTTTGGTTAATATTTATTTATTCCTAAAATTTGAATGATGACTTTGGAAAAAGAAGATGAATGAGGACAATCAGAAAAAGTAGTAGAAAAAAAAACAAATTAAGTCATGTAGAATGGTTACATTTGTTTAGCTGATAGTGAAGTAACAATTTCAAATAATAAAATATAAATAAAACTTCCGCCAACTGTATAATGCATTTTTTATTCCACATATTTTCTACAAACACAAATTAAAACAATTTCAACTTCTTTTTTATGAACATAATCATAGTTTTCATACTTTTAAATACTATCTATAATATAATACAGGAAAGAATTGACTTATACACGTACAGGATAGGGAATTCACGGATGACGTCTTAACTACTAAGCTGGATTAACTTGAAATTTTGCAAATAGATTATTAATTTACTGAGAATGGTTATAGGCCTATTTTAAATTCTCGATTACTCCACTACGTCGGGTTTTCAGTTTGTCAAGTTGTTAATTCAACCCTTGCGCAGCATGGGTTGCCTGCTAGTTTTTGAATAAATACAGTTCCTATTACATCAGCTCTTATTTGTCTATTATTATGCTAATTCTATGTTCTATGTACCAGACTCCGAATATAGCTTGCTGTGTTGTATAATCATATGCTTTTTCAGGTTATTTTTCAATTTGGCTCTGTAGGGACAGTAAGTGCATTGAAATTTCGGTTCCACTCCACACTCAAACTTTAGATGACTTTTCAGGTTCCAACTATACTTGTAAGTTCTGTTACATTTCTCACAGCGAAATGGATGCACTTCATCGAATGATTTTCTATTCATCAGTTCTGTCGCTTGTATCCTGTTTTTGTCTCTGAACAACTTTCCAAATGCATGGTAAGACGACTGCTGAGGGTCCAAGAAAGCTAAAACACATTTTCATAATTAGATAAATTCAGAATGATTGGAACTAATAACATTGTCGTTAGCTTGACTAGCAACCATATACATTCATGGGGAAATTCAAATATAAAATTTACGATTTGGACAGACATTAAGTTTATTATTCACCAAGCACCATTTTTAACAAATTGAAATTTTTTTTTCGCTATCAGATGGAAGAATTACTGAAAGAAATGGAGGGAAACTGCTGATGTTGAATAACTTGTTGTGGAGAACAAATACATCATCTTGGAGAAGAGAGTTATTATTTGACGGTCTTTAGCACCCCGAGTAGATGTAAGTTAAGGTGGAGCAGTCAATGAATTATTGTTGCGGTCAAACATTATCCCTAGAGAAAGCCGCTCAACGTTCACACTCAAGTGCAGCAAGTAAAGTGAGCAAGTGCATGTGTTAAATATCTCACCAAAACCAATAAAACAGTTGAATAAACTATAAACAATACAAAGGTGTTGAACTACTGGTCAAGGATAAAAATTAGATGATAAAAATTCTGTTTTGATAGTACATATAAAAAAATCATCCTTTTATTGTACATTACTTCCATTATAATAAAGTGCATGATTATTCGAGACTGTTAAGTCTTAGAACAGATTAATAGAGATCTAGAAACGGCAGAGTAAATTATCAGTAATGCTCTATTTTTCAAGAAGGCTACTATTGCATGAATATAATATTTTGAGATAGTTATCAGAAAATTATCTTACTGGTTTTTTTCAGATCTCACTATTTCATACTAGATTTTGGTGTCTTATTACCATATGTCTTGTAAGATTATACTTCAATTTGGCTTTGTGGGAACAGTAAGGGCATTGTAATTGTGGTTCTCGTCCGCATTCATACTTGAGGTGAGCTTTTAAGTTCCGATAGTATTTGTAAGTTCTGAAACATTTTCCACAGCGGAATTTTCCATTCAACTCCTCTTGTAAACCTTCACTGATCCTTCCTGCTCCTTGGGATTGCTCATCGTCTTCAAGTATTTCGTAAGACATTTGCAGAGGGTCCGAAACCGCTAGAACAAATGGAATTAAGATTTCTAATAAGGTAAGACTAAGTTGCACAGCAGACGAAAGAAAGGTAGGCCAAGGAACAGGTGGGTGGACCAAGTGATGGATGACTTGAGAAAGATGGGGGTGAGAGGATGGAAGGAAAGAGCCATGAACAGGGAAGAATGGAGGCGTGTTGTGAAGGAGGCCAGAGCTCACCTAGGGCTGTAGCGCCGGATAAAGAAGAAAGAAAGAATAAGGTAAGACTTAACTAATGAGGTTAACAAAAGTAATTAACTGCAGACAGCTCACTACAGTTTTACTACAATTATTGAATAAATAGTGTAAAATAAAGAGTAGTAACAGTGGTCAACTAACTGTACTCTATTTACTATAGTCAATTTACTATAAAGGAATACTTACTTCAACTTACAGATCCAAGGTTAACATTTTTTAACCTTAGATTTTTAAAATCTAACATTTTTTCTTTCAATGTAATCAGTAATAGGGGTGAATTTATTAATTGTCAATTGATATGGAATTGAAAAAAATGGAACTCAAATGAATTAAATCTAATGCATTTCTAAAAAAAATTCCTACAAATAAAATTAATCCATTTTCGACCATCAGATCAGATATTCACCACTACCAGAGACCGATGTATTCACGAAGAATACCTCTTCATCACTGCTGAAGGGAATTTCTAAAATTCATTTTAAATTAAAAACGGGAAGGGGTTTGACTCAGCGCGCTGATAAGGCATCGCTTAGATAAGTTAAGAATCATGCGCCTGCTACTCCCGTTGGAAGGGTGACCGCTTGAGAGCCAACTCCTCTGAGAATGATTCATGAGTTGTAAAATTGCTTCCCTGTGGTTCGGAAGCCACCTAAAACTGTAGGTCCATTTATCTCACATTATCATCCGCCACATTACCCACGCACAAGCTTAGAGCTCATGTGGACATTACTCTCAGCAACAAAAAAATATTTATTGGTTGAATGAGACGGAAAGACTATGTTGTGAAAAATTCATTTAATAAGTTAAAATAATATAAAAAAACATTTTATTTTCAAGTTTTTTTCTCAATAATAATTAACACAAAAATATACAAATACATAATATAGAAATTAGAATTAAAAAATGAGAGTGGAAACTTTATATTATGCTGCATTATGCTAATAATAGTAAAAATACTGTATTAGCTGTATAATGTTATGAGAGAGAATACACTGCAACACATAAATGAAAATAATAGGCGAATTGGAAGTATTAAAAGAGCTAAAAACTCTAGGAAACATTTGTGAACAGAGAATATTTTACACTATTATTTTTTTCTCATTCAGAAGACACACATACAGACTTGAAAATCATTGATGAGAATTATAATATTCCATTTCCTGAAGCTTTCATATTGTAGCCTCTCAAATCGTTATTCAGGAAATAACTTTTAGGTGATAAGTTTTCAAAAACTGAATATTTTTTCTATTGCATTTTGTTATAAGGTAGGTGAACATCCAATAGCTTGCCGTGCTTTATTGCCATATGCTTTCTAAGGGAAGTCTTTAATTTGGTTTTGTGGGGACAGTGAGAGCATTGAAATTGTGGTTCTCGTCCGCATTCATACTTGAGATGGGTACATAAATTCCGATAGTATTTGTATGTTCTGAAGCATTTTTCACAGCGAAATTTTCCATTCAACTCCTTGTGCAAACCTTCACTGATCAATCCTGCTCCTCGGGAATGCTCGTCGTCTTCAAGTATTTCGTAAGACATTTGCAGAGGGTCCGAAAATGCTAGAACACATGTACATTATTGGAGAATAGATCGATTCTAAGTATTCAGATTAATAGGGTTGGAAAATTAATTAACTATAGATAGCTCACTACAGTTTTACTACAATTATTAACTGAATAGCGTAAAATGAAGTAACGGTTGTAGTGAACTTACTGTACTCTACTATTATAGTTAAATTAATATATAAGTAAGTACTTACTTCAACTTACATAACCATGTTTTCATGTTAACAGTAACACAGCTTTATCTGCATACTGAATTCAATTTATGGGGAGGTTACACAACATCGACTTTATATGTAACAAAATATAGAAATAACATGAAAAAGTACCCTGTTTTTGTTTCTATTACTGAAGTAGTCCTTGTTATCCGCAACACATTATAAACCAGCAACATTTCTTATTCCAATCTAATCATTAATAGAGCTGAATTATTGATTGGCAATTATTGTGGAATTGGAAAGAATGAAATACAAGAATGAGGTAGGAGACCATCCAATAGCTTGCCGTGCCTTACTGCCATATGCATTCGAAGAGAAGTATTTAATTTGGGTTTGTAGGACAGTAAGAGCATTGCAATTGTGACTCTATTCTGCATTCAAACTTCAGATAGCAACCAGGTAGCATTTTTCACAGCGAAACTTTCCATCCAATTCCTTGATAAAATTTTTCATAAACATCTCCTACGATACGCTGGATGTCTGACAAAAAAATGTAATGAAAAATAATAATTAAAAAAAAGTGAAAAATAATGAGGTTTCGAGTCCTAAGAAATTCAGAAAATTCGTTATTATGATATCTAATTTGGTGGTGGAGGTTCAGGTTGGAGAAAAATTATCCCGTTTTTCATGAAATTTAATTTATACACATACATTAAACAGCTAGCATTCCACAGATACCACATAACAGTATAATAGTTTCTCATTTATACAGTTACTCAACTTATACAATGTAATATTCTTTGGTGATAATTATACAGACTCTCTAGCACGCGCATTTTGCTTTTCATGAGCTGATGTTCAACTTATCATAATTGTGATATCAATTACACAGAGCTTCAAAAGGATAAAAAATTTATCAAGAATGAAGAAATTATAATATATTTATAGTTCATACAGAAAGGTTCTATATAATCACAGTGGATTGAGATTAATTCATAGAGGAATGCAAAAAATTCTCTCACAAATGCCCGGTTGCACAAAAGCCGGTTAAATTTTAATCCTGATTAATTTCATGTGAACCAAATCAGAGAAGATCATTTCAAAAGATGGCTTCTCTGATAGGTTCTACTCGAATTAACCAGGATTTAAATTTAACCTGCGTTTTTACAA
This sequence comes from Nilaparvata lugens, assembly GCF_014356525.2. Taxonomy (NCBI): domain Eukaryota; kingdom Metazoa; phylum Arthropoda; class Insecta; order Hemiptera; family Delphacidae; genus Nilaparvata; species Nilaparvata lugens. The sequence goes on from NC_052508.1 coordinate 76,972,743, forward strand.
CCGGTACTAAGTACCTGATTGAATGATTACAAAAGTTCAATAGCTGAGTCATAATTTTGTCTCAGTCCCACACACATGCACTCGCTCACTCACTCCCATCATCAAAAGACGACGAAATTATCAGCTGTTTTTCCAAGGATGAATAATAATTATCCTTTTAATGTCATTCAGCGAGTTTTCCCAGGGATGAGACCTAGTGCAATCGAATTTTTATATTATAAACCTACTATGTTCTGAATTTCGTGAGAATCGTTTACGAAATAGAGCCGTTTTCGAAATCCGGTGACATACAAACATATAAACAGAAATTGCTCGTTTAATAGTATAGGATTTGTACAGAAACAGTAATACAGATACAATAAGCTGAACATCAGCTGATGGAAAGAGAAATGTGCGTGCTCGTGACGCCCAAGTCTGTACGTGCCTTACGAACAACTATACTTAAAACATGATTAGTATGGTTCACTGAAAATAATTTCACTGTGTCGTCTTGCTACATGCTTTGTGAGATTATTCTTCAATTTGGCTTTGTAGGGACAATAAGAACATTTGAATTTCGGTTCTAAACCGCATTCAAACTTGAGATGAACAGTGAGACTCCCACGATGTTTGTAGGTTTTGAAGCATTTTTCACAGCGGTAGTTTTCATCCAATCCCTTGTGAAATTCTTCATTGATCAATACGACTCCCTCTAATTGTTCATTATCGTGAGGTGCACGATAAGACGTACACAGAGGATCCAAAAAAGCTAGAACACAATCATGTCTATTATCAGAAATCAATTCATTTTGGATAATTCAGGACTTACACTGTCAGAAAATTCTCAAAAAAAAATGTCAGAAACAATATTGCAAGTCTCTGGGCTACTTAATGCTTCTACACAACACTTACCGAAAGATAGGCAAACAATGAGAGCAACACAATACTTCTTACAAGTCTCCAATGCTTACCAATGCTAAGATTTCTATTACTGATAACTGCTAGAGATAGAGATGAATTAATATTGATTAGGATGACCTGACGAGATAAGAAATACTGATGAAGAGAAAAATATGAAGGAAGATTATTCCAATTTTTTAATGAAATTTATTTAAATTCTCAAAAATTGTACTACACAGCTACAAAAAATATTGAGAAAAACCACAATCTAATGTCCGTGAAAACTATTGTCAATGCTTAACTTAGAACATGGTAGTCAAACATGATGTCAAGTTGTAAATACTTAATGGATGATGATAATAATAAAATGTATTCTTTCGTCATTATAAGTCGCAGTAAAGTTCACTGGGGCGTCTTGCTATATGCCTTCTGACTTTACTTTCCAATTTGGCTTTGTACACAACATATTAGAACAATTTCAACATATTTTATTGAAAACTGATAGCTTTTATGCTTCCAACATTATTTTAAAATGAATACAATTTTGTAAGATAATATAATCAGCTCATATCTGTGATGTTCTATGTCCAAGACTCCGACAATAGGTCACTGTGCTTTGCTATCATATGCTTTGTAAGATTCGACTTTAATTTGGCTTTGTGGGGACAGTACGAGCATTGAAATTGTGGCTTCACACCGCATTCATACCGGAGATGAGTGACAACAGAACGACGGTTTTTGTAGATTTTGAGGCATTTTTCACAGCGGAACTTTCCATCCAATTCCCTAATTAATCCCTCATCCAAGAATGCTGCACCTTTCAGTTCGTGATCTTCAACTTCTCCGTAGGATGTTTGCAGAGGGTTCAGAAATGCTAGAACACATGTGCATTATTAGAAATCAATGAATTTTGAAGGATTTCTGGAGGGCCGTTTTGTTACACAATTTCAAACCGAAAAACTACTCAAAACACTTCAACAATAAATTCTGGATACAACATACTCTAATTCATGTCAGGTAATCGGATGAAAGGTTCACCATACCTCAGGAAGACGTGATAATAAATGACTTCCTGGAACCTTTATAAGCTTTTGTTCGTGAGTTTATAATGAAATTACATGAAAAACAACCATCACATTGAAGGGGTACAAACTCAGGACCAGGTTTTTTGCAAACTTTTTACAATATTATGTTATTCGATCTTATGAAAGCTGAAAAAGAAAAAAACTGTAAATAACTTTCCATCAAAAACAATGAAAAACCGGGGAAACCCCCAATAGAAACTTCAAAGAATTCGAGTAGAAATTAGAAATAAAGATAAATAAGTATTTTGGAAGAATCGAACAGGGGGTGAGAGTGCAAGGGCCGAAAGGAAAGAATAATAAAATAATTTTTTGAAAGTGTAGTGTATATTAGAATTGAGACAAAAATTATAAGAAAATAATAAACGAATTGCAGAAAAAAAACCTAATAACGCAGTGAAATACATTATAATAGTAGCATTTAAATACGATCGTTCTATTGTATAAGATCACAAAACAACAATGCTAGGGAGCTAAAAGAGCTGCGATGCAGAGAACGGGTACATAATAGTAAAGAATAAAGGAATAGTAAAGCTTCATTACTACCTCAACAAATCAAAGATCTCATTCTCCATGTAAGATATTAGCAAAATGATCATCAATAATGAAATAAATTCAATTCAAAATGTACGAGTACAGTATAACATTCTCTAACTATAAAACGATTGAAGATATAGATGCTTTCAAAATCAAGTTTGTTGTTAAGTTTTATTTGATAAGCTGATGAAATTATAAATGTCTATGTCTTCTGCAATTACAAATCAAGCTGCATCTTGCAGAGTCGCATGGCTATATGCTTGGTCAGAATACTCTCAGGGGACGGTAAGAGCACAAAAATGATGGTCGTTTCCTGCAATCAAACCTGAGGTGACTAGTGAGACCCCAACGTATTTGTAGCTTCTATTACAATGTTTGCAGATAAATTTTCCGTGCATTTCTTTCGAAGTCCTCCATTCATGAGTATTGCTCCTTGTGATCGTTCGTTGTCTCCATACTTATGGCAGGGCGATAGCCAAAAAGGCTAGAAAAGGTGTTTAGAGGATTAATGATACGATAATATTATCAAGATGCTTAGAGATGTTTTTTTAAGACAAAATGAATATTATCATTACCAGTTCATGTATGCCGATTCAACCAATAATTTACCTACCATGAACTGGAGTAAAAGAATAGATTATAGGCGTGTGAACAGGAAATTAGAATGTGAATCGAAGTAGTTTTAAAAATATTTTTAAAGCAAGAATAAATCCTATCTATATTTAACTCCTATCTCGTAAATTAACTTCCTCAACACGATGAACAAGATCGTAACAAAGCTATTGTGAAAATCGTTATTAAAATATTTTAAGATCGAAAACAACTTTTTTCAAAGTTTGAACAAAAGATAATAAGTGAACACGATATTAAGGAAATATATTCAAATTGAATACTCATACATTACAGGTTGAGAATCAATTTTATTCTGTAATAGTGAGGGGATAAATTGTTTTCAAAATATTGAATTATTTCATCAAAAGTAAATAAACGAAACTTCCAATTAAAATTATTTTTCAATCATTATCCTTCAATTACAATAATTATTTCTATAACATACTTTTTCTAAGCTTCCAGTCATTCAATAGAACCATACATTCAGTATTTCCATAGTTCCATTCTTTTTATGGACCATAATTTCTAATCAGAGCCATTTGACATTATTTTCCAATGTTGAGGTGTTTGATGAAGAAGTGAGTTTTCAGATTTGCCTTCTTCTTGGCTCTGTAAGGACATTGAGTGCAATGGAACCTGGGTTCCTGCCCACACTCGTCTTCACATGATTCTTCAGGTTGCGGCTGTAGCTGTAGCTCCTATTACATTGTCCGCAACGAAAACTCCCAGGAATTCCTTCTGTAAACACAAATCCTTTCATGACCAGTTTTCTAAGCCATTTCATTTTTTAAAGCTGATTTAGTTTCCCATAAGAGTGAGCTGTCCA
>NC_052508.1:76976778-76993994 GCF_014356525.2 Nilaparvata lugens
ACACAAATGCGAATAAATAAATATAAAGTGATTGCATAAACTGATTGTATAGCGTGCGATTGGATGATATGATCAATGACGTCCAAGTCCTCCCATTCATAGCGTGTGTTATCGTAAACAATGGATCGCTCACTGGACTACCTTACCCTTGATCGCTCATTGGACGACACCGTGATGGTTATCATAAACATTAAATCGATTGACTTGGGAAAACTCTCAAAAGGCAACAATGAGAAAGTCACAATTTCAAATAATTTGGCAACACCGATGTTTGGACGGTTGAAACTTGTAATTACATGTTTCTACTTATTTCATTCGCAGATCCGATTGCACTTAAATAACGTTGACTGAATTTTGCCGCAATTTAGTAACATCATCATACTGTCGTTATTTTATAATGGCCCATCTGCATAAAAGACTGTTACATTTTAATCAAGATTAAACGCCACGATAACAATTCAATGAAGCCTTTCTTCTCAAAAAATCTTCTCTGATTGGTTCTCGTGGTATTTAATCATAATTAAAATTTAACAGCCGTTTGTGCCAAAGTCTCTTAATCACGGTTAACTTACTTGCCGACGGGAAGATCATGTTGAATTCTATTTCGAATTCTATTGAAGTGATAAGCTTCTCTACTGTATAAACTATAAACTGAAATGGAATATTCCAAAAAATTAAGTCATAATACTATTACCGTTTCAGCATTTTGACATGGAAACTAAAATTATGTTATTATGATCTTCCTAGTTATATGAATTCTAAACTCGATTATAATTCAACGATAATGCGTATTATATCAATTATTCACATATCAGACTGACTGGATATAAATTAGAGTATTTTTCAACTCCATAAATGCATTTGCATTCATCTGAATCTGAACTTGATCCATAAGAAACATGAAATAAGGTTCATCATATAATTTGATAAGTGATTATGTTAACAGGTAATCAAGTGAGACAACAGTTTTCTACAGAAATAAAATAAATCCAACAGTACATTTGATTCATACAGCTTCACTAGAGATGTAATGAAGACAATTTATTTCACAAGTGGTCCTACAATGATTGTCAGTCTGAGGATGAGGGTTCGACTCCCTTTTTGCTCGCATTTTCTCACAATCTTCACGTCACGAACAGATCTATTATTCTCCAACTGCAGACTACATTGAAGTTCTATGTATTCAGTCGAAATTATTAAATTTAGGCCTAGTCTCGAATAAGTCTTGGATGGAAATGAGAAATTCATCTACGAAGGAGGGAGCAAAGAAAAATCGAGTCCCTTGTGTCTCAAAATGCGATGGCGCTTGAGCGTTGCTCTCCGTTTCGCTTTGTAAGGACAGAGGAGACAGAGAAATTGCGGCTCCTTGCCACACACACGTGTCAAGTGCTCTCTCAAGCTTTTACGGCAGGAATAGACCTTTCCACACCTACAGCATTGGAGGTCAGTGTTCATGGTCGCTGTACAATCGTTCTCATGTTCCACATTGTTCACTGAAATTACTGAAAATGAAAATATATATTTAATCATTGATAATTACTGTAAAATACTCTTATTCATTTCATGAAAATAATTACATATTCTTGATGAGAGTTAGGCGTACCTACTAGAATTGGGTGAGCCTATTTGAATTGTCCAATCGAATTTCACTCATGAAAAATTTTAGAACAATTTTTTTACGAATTAGTCTAACGTTTAAAAATAACTCCAGACTGAAATAAGATTGAAAAATTATCCAGTACTAGTATTACTATATAGTATAGTTCATCTATCTTATTAGATTTGAAAAAATTATGTAGAAATTAAAAATCAAAGTACATTTTTTATTTTCATTTTATATGCCACGACATGTTTCGACTTATACAAGTAATGTTCTCCAAGTGAGTGAAAGAAATGAATGGAAAAAATTGAAAGATCTAATATAATAACTAGAAACATTTCAGCTAATTTTTGTAATAATTTTATCAACATTATATAAATCAAGCTGAAACCTGAAAACTCAGGTTCTGACATCAGATCTCAGCAAGGTCATACGATATTATTCTTGCCGATCAAAATAACAAATGAACAATTTTTTCACTCCAATACCGACATGCAGTCAATTAAAAAATGATCAACGATTACGAAAAAAGTAATGAAACTAGGTAAATGGGCAACGTAGTGGAATAGGTTGCAAAAACGTTCTCATTGAAAGTTCGAAATGAATACTCCAATGGTTCGGAACATACCTTAAAATGCAGGTCCACTCATCCCTCGTCGTGTCATTCTCCCATTTGCCACGTAAAAGACTGGAGCCTATAATAATTCATGATATACCCTACAGTAAGAAACATACACAATGACCATAGTGATTGTTATTACTCTGAATTATCACTCGGATCACAAACTTCTATACCAATATTCATTACTATGAAGAATCATTGAATATTTTAATATTGACTTCATAATAAGCCATGGATTATTATGGAAAATTAGGAGAAATGAATTTATAGATTAATACTACGTACATAAACTTATTTTCTTGAAAACACTCGGATCACTAACAAAGATCAATCCACGGATCTAAGATCAATGGAAAATTGAATCCTTTTAATCCAAGAACATTAGATGGATGTGAACTACCATGTAAAAATTTGATTGCAATTGGTCGGTTTAGTTATTAGCAGAGCTTAGTGGGAATGACATCCACCAATAAGAGTGAGGAGTGAGGAATGGGTGGTTCTTGAGCAGCTTGCTTGTTTCTGATTGGTCGATTGGTTTACACTTACACTAATAATATCAAAATGGAGACTCTGTCTATTTGATTATCTCCAACCACCAATGAAGGAAGACAAGGGTGTCTGCTGAACAGCTTGCTTGTTCCTGATTGGTCGATTTTTCAACTGACACTGAACACATCAAAATGGAGAATCATTCTACAAATAGTTAGCATCAAAGACTAGTTGAATTGTATTCAAATGTAAGTGTAGCTATGTAGTTAACTAAATTCACTCTCGACTCTCTTCTGTCCGGGCAATTTTTAGAAGGGCCTAATTATATGTAACGGAATTCATTCGTTTACATACTCTCTCCTGATTGGTTGACAGTTTGTAGAGTGACTAATTCTTAACTATTCCAGTATGTAGCATATCAATAAAAATATTCATAATCAAAACTTGACTTTTATTCATTTATAGATTATACTAATAAACATTATTAATTACATAACACTAATTCAAAATAGGTAACTTACTCAACAAAACAATTATTGGAAAGAAATTTTAATAACTATTTTCTCATAACTTTGCAGATATAATTGATATCTACGGATGATACATTATTTTCAAATATATTGTATTACAATTAATATTATTGGAAAATCGTAGATCTACTTTATAATTTTATTGGAATCTTGAGGAATGATTCTTATAAGCGTATATCCTAGATCAAAATATAATAAACTAATGGTATTTATTCTGAATCGGATGGACATAGAGGAGTAGTGGGGTGGGGATGCCGTGTTGTTACCGCATAAGCATAAATTATATTAACTTGTTACAACTATGACCGAGCGCTAAGCCGACTTACCGCTTCCGGTGACAATAATAATTATGATGTCAACCAATAATTATGTCAATAATTCGAGAAATAAAAAAAATCCAAGTATTCTTTTTTTAATTTTTCACATACATGTTTCAACATTAATGTCTTTTTCAAGTGAGTGAATAAAATAAATAAATGAAATTTAATAATACTATTATTGACTTCTTGTTCCTGATCATTATGCTTGTACAGTATATCCATAAATATGTTTTTTTTTAAACAAGGACAGTGAATGATCAGAAACATGGAATCAAGTCATAAATAGTATTTATTGAATGTTGTTTTTGTATTTTATTCACTCACTTGAAAATGACATTAATGTTGGAACATGTTGATAGTAGAAAATTAAAAAAAAGGTACTCAATTTTTTTATTTTCATTTCTTGATAATTAAGAGTAACCCTAACAAAAAATGGTAATAATGTCGATAGTTATGATGCCACTAATTCTAAGTCAACCTTGTATTGCATCATCCTTGTTATTAGCCTATTGTCTTAATTGATTGTACCTTAATCATCCCACTCCTACTCCAGTATGCAACTCCACTCCAATTGTAGTTGGAAGATCAAGCAATCATAATATTATAGATGAATTGACATTGATATAATGGAAATATATGCCTTTCTTTTTACACTTTAAAAACATTACAAGTGCTGGCTGCGAGCGAAGTTTCATTTATTCATTTATTAGGTTAGCACAAACAATACAATGATCGGAAAAGAAAAAGCAGGCTATTGTCCAAAACTTTCAATTTCCTAATTTAGTTTCAAATTGTCCAAATATTATACATAGGTTATGTCCATTTCAATTTTCTACACCAAATCACAATCTGAGAATATAGATAAGAATAAAACAAACAATTTTGAATTTGGATAGAAATAGTAAAATTTTCGTAAAAACATGAGGTTGAGGCAATAAGCGTGCACTCTCTTCCACTATTCTACAATGCCAAAAGTTTGACGTGAAACTGACTGCATATATTTATACTCCGTACAAAATTACTTCTGACTTGGAGGAATTTGCAGCGCAGTGAAATGGAGGGAGATCAGCCAATTACACTGATTGATAGTCATAGGTAGAGCCAATTTGTCGATCAGACTCAGTCGACTCGATGCTTTCAGACGGGAGTCTTCGTAAGTTTAACATGAGCGCTTGAATACTCACTCACTAGAAAAATTAGAGAACGCTGGCCGGTTCAGAACGGTAGAATCACTGCCGTTTTATCCCTACCGCTGTATGCCTTCTCTGCTGCGCATGTCCCTCCCAAGTAAAAAGTAATTTTGTAGGGAGTGTAGTGACAATATTATGATTCAGTGTTCATTATTGTAACTTCGAAAGAAATGAATGACTGTAGAACAGTCAACAGTTGCTGTTTCTATTGCAACCGGATCAACGCATCATCCCACCACCCCACTAGTTTAATTCTGATTTAATTGTAAATTTTCCTTGATTTCAATGTAACTTATCTGTTTTATTTGTTACTGTCTATTGTATTTGTTGTGCCTATGTAATATATTGTATGTTCATTCAATGTGAATTGTGACATGGCTATATGTATCTTCTATGTTCAACTGGATCATTAAAACTTGAAACACACCAACTTCAGTGCCGGTATGCCTTTCCACGCCAATTTAGAAGTAATGACAGTCAAAATTCACTGTAGATGATTTAACATGGAATGATAGATGAATTAATTTTTACACGTTAAAAGCATTACTCGAGGATTGTGAGCAAAGTTGAGGCAATAAGAGTGCGCTTCCACTCAACCCACAATCCTAACACTGCAGATAGCTAGGTTATTTCCGATATTGTTGCCGATGTTTCATAGCAATGTGTAAGCGCAAATTTCGATGCCGGGTGGCCCGATGCGTACAGAAGGGACAGGAGAACTGCGGCTCCTCCCCGCAAGCCATCCTGTGTTCTTTTTTTGCTGACGGGCGCTTAAATCGCTTGCCGCACTTATCACAGCTCAGGCGCATCGCTTCAGCGTCCACTTCATAGCCCACAAAGAAATTGGCTTCTTGCACTACTGTAACAAACACAAAAGTTATCAAGAGTTTGTTCAATCTATTACAGTATCAACATAATTTTGATACTATTATCAACATTGTTTTTCATAATATTCATAATCATTTTATGATCAAGTGTTTTTGTCTCTGTTAAATAAAAACGATTAAAAAAAATCACCATAAAATAATTACAAATAAAAACAATATAAAACTTTTAGTACACTTTTATAAAAACTTTCAAATATTTTAACGTCTTGTTTCGACCATAGTTAATTTTCAAGTTATGGACTTTTTAACTTGAAAATGACCATGGTCGAAACTAGTCGTTAAAATATTTGAAAGCTTTCAATGAAAGGGTACTAAAAGTTTTATATTGTTTTTTTTTTAATCAAGTAGCCACATAAGCGAAGTGATTTTTTAATAATTACAAATTATGAAATCATTATTATCTATTATGTCACTACCGACAAAAGAAACGAATATGCGCAATTGAGTATTTATGTCATTATGACTTTTCTGCCATTCTATTATAGCCTAGATAAAAAAATGTGATATTGATGGAACGTGGTCAGGAAACATGATTCCTTGTTGGAAAAGATGGAGATTTTTGACCACTATAAAAGATCTAATTTTCAGATTAGATAAAATAATAGAAAATGTATACTTCCTGAATGCCAGTGGTGCCCACCGGGGGGAGGGGTTTGGACGCAGACTTCGTCCCAGAAATTCTTGAGGAGGGGTGCTCAAAATTAGATCTTGATTTGGGGGGGACTCTGTGTATGCTTATTATAAAATGTGATATTTTTAATGGAATAAGCTAATTACTTATCATCAATGAGTTGACGCAATAGAAATCTGTAAACGAAAAAGTCTGGGAAATTGAAAATCGACTCCAGATATCCAAGTAATTGAATTGTCACAATCTAAAAGAAGTACAGTAGTGATAGCTTGGAGGAAGGGAACGATGATTTCTCTGCTAAGAGAAATCCTCTAAATTATTAGGAAACATATATTCATGATTATAATATTATTTACTGGTCGTAGTAACAATAGGCCTATTCCTCAAATTTAGCTAGTGTAAACGACCTACAACCGGTTGCACAAAAGCTATTTGAATTGTAATCTTGATCAAATGCCACGACAATCAATCAGAGAAGCCTTCTTTTCATAACAGTTTCTGATTGGTTCTTGAGGAGTTCAATCATGATGAAAATATAACAGGCTTTTGTACAACCGGGCCATGATAGTGTTTCTCAATTATTATAAGTTGTGGTTAATGATAGACCTATTGTTCCCTCCGGAACATATTAATTCATTTCAAAATACAATTTTAGAATGAGTTTATTTTGCTAATGCGAAGCCTTTTTGTGAGATGGGACTTTCAAGTTATGATTAATTGTTAAGGCGAAATCTTCTCGAATAAATGAGACGATTTGGATAGAGTTCAACACTCAAAATTTAGTTGGAGCTCTTATCCAATGGAAATTCATCAATGGGTTTGTGTAAAATTGAAATTCACATTGAATTTCCAGTTCTGTATTTTGTATGTATAGCGATAAAACGTCAACCCAGCTCGAGGCTATGTTTACGCAGATGATGTATAGTTATACTGCGTTTCCGATGGGCCCTGTAACCACAGAATTGACAGGAAAACATGGGATTTTCACTGCAATGCTCAGCATGCACCAGTGCGGTCTCCTCACTCTTAAAAGACTTTTCACATCTTGTACACTGATAAACGTTTCTTCTGGAACGCAAATTTGACTGACGTAGAATGGTCTCATTTGCAACACCTGTAACAATGCAATATTTATAATGCATTTCAAATAATGAATTCTCGAGCTTTGAATAGTGAGGGGATAAAGTTGTTATAAAGGACAGTCAGATAATAATAGGCTATTTGGAATATGAAATAAATGAGCATAATATAGGCCTACTATTAATATTATTAGACTTGTGATTTTTGGTTGTGTCAAGAGGGCTGTTATGGGAAGTATTTCTTCCTGGTGCCCTCATATTGTAATGTAAATAAATAAAAAAAGTTGAATTTTTGGATTTATTAAATAGTGAGGTAGTTGATATGATAGTTAGTAAAAATTGCATATATATGAATAATATTTGAAATTATATCAAATACTTCAGAGTATTCTTAGACATTGGATAAAAAAAACAAGAATTGCTGGGCAACCAATTATTGTGAATTCATGATGTTCAATATGAGAATATTGACATATTGAATATCAACATAAGATGCTAAATTCCTATATTGATAGACAAAGGGTGATAGGCAATTGATGATTCATTACTGAATAATGAAGTTTTCCATAAGTGAAATATATTCTCATTCGATTAAATTATTCCAATAGGTAAAGCGATTCTCTCAAAGATTTCCTTCTTATCGAAAATTCCTTCTTAATTAATTGGGATGATAATCATTCTCTGTTAATTATTATCAATTATATATTTCAGGAAAAAACTATTTCTCGATTATTCAATGGTTGTGACAACTTGAATAAAGTAGTCAGAATTGATTCTTGATTCACCATGATCAATCCCTATGAACCCAGCGTGTATCACAGTGATATTGGTCTAAAACCAAAACTATAAAATTTATTTTTCAATATTAATTTTCTAATATCAATTTGAATGAATTCTATTCTCTGTGAGAGTTGTACTTATTATGAAAATTGGACATACATGCATAGTTTTATTCAATACGGATGAAAATTATTCAACATAGCTAATATCACCATACATCTAGAATCAAATACTACAATGAAATTTGTGTAAGGACCGGTTTCCGAGCTCGGGATTTAGCTAAGTTCTAGAATTTAAACAGCTGGAGTTAGAAAATTAGCTTTTCGAAACAGGGCACTATGCCCGTAGTCAGAGTCACAGCCATGTTTAAATTCAATTTCGAAAAACTAGAGAATTGAACACAGAATAAAATAAAAAGAAAATAGTGTAAAGTTTTAGCTATATTATTTGAATTATTTAAGAATGTTCAATTTCGTCAAGGAAAAACGTTTCAAATTATAGAAATGAGAAAATGAAGATTGTCATGAAAACTGCGACTTTAGGCCCCCTTTCGGAAAGCCATTTTTCTGACTTCAGTTGTTTAAAGAAAATAACTTAGCTAAATCCTGAGCTCGGAAACCGGCCCTTAATCTACAAAACATTAGAATAATGAATTTGAATATTCTCTCAATTTATAAACTAAAGAATGAATCAGTATTTTTGTGACAGTTATCAAGTCATGTCATTCAATATTATTATTTGTGAGTGAATCAATGTAAAAATAAACATATGAATATAGTTATCTATTATAGTATCACCTCACAACACTCAAGTAAAAAAATTTTAAGAGAAATTGGGAAATTAATGGAATTCAGTGAAAAAGGAACGTAACTGCATCATGAGAAAAGTGTTTTATTTCTGTCAACATGAGTAAATAGTACAAAAGTATAATAGTGAATGGCCAAAAATGGTATAATAGAGCAAGTCTTTCTCGGTGGAATGATAACTTAGAATATTGAAAATGAACTTAAAATGTTGGCTTGTTATTAAATCATCATTATTCTATCCAGGTCTTGGCCCAAATATTCATTGGGGTGTCTCAACACAAGGTGCCTGCGCAGATTTTGAAACCACTTGACCTTGTAGGGACAAAATCGACACTGGAATTTGCAAGCCTGGCCGCAATCGCGTCTCATGTGAGTGTTCCTGTCCGCGCGGTTCTTGTACGATTTGTGACACTTTGGACAGATATGGCGTTGCTGTGTTGTTGTCATCAACTCACCTGCTAATCAGTCAAAAGGTCAAACAAGAGGCCAACAATAGTCCTCAGTAGCGGAACAAGCAAATAAAACTAGTGAGGAAGTTTTAAACAGGAAAATATAATGAATGGAAGGTCAACTGACTTACGAAGGAAGAGAAGGAGAAAAGAAGTAACGTAATGTTACGTTACACTTCAGAATTTTCGAGAGGATTGCTCACCATTATTTCAAACTAAATGATTCAGTTATAACGATCGATTTATGTTGATAGTGTATCTCTCTCTATTCGTCTAATGTATTATGCCATATAAAATATAATATATATAATATATATATATATATATATATATATTGTGGTGCGTTTTTTAACGGCTTCACACATGTAGAGTGAATCTTGTACTGAGTCAATGGTGTAGCGGCTATAAATTTTGTAATTGCGTGTGTGGACGCTGAGTGTACACCAGACTGATTGATTCACTACAAGATTCAATACAATTGTCGGAATCGCGGGAGGCCTAAACGCTCGCTCACCCTTGATTCTTCTAATGACAAATTGTATTGTGATGAAATTTTTATAAGTAGTGTAGCGATCGCTAAACACTGAATACGGATACCTTAAAATTATTACCTGTGAAGAATGAGCATACAAAATCATACAGGTCGAGCAAAAATCCCGATGTAGATAATTTACGGGACTGCGTCTCTAATAAGTTCTGAAGGATTAAAATACGGTATTTGGACCAAATATCGTTCAGAATATACTTCGAGAACAGAGTCTTGTCGGGTTTTAAGCTCTATTGTAGGAATTTATATGATCTATGGCTGCCACTGCTGTACAATTGATGTGTTCGCTCCTAAGTCGAGGTAGGTAACAGATAAAAGCTGATATATGAGCAGGTAAGGACAAAGAATAAATATCTTGATCTGACCCCACTCGCTACATCCACTTAGACCTGTTCCAATATCCAGCTTAATTCAATTATTCTAATGATCGTATTCGATCGGTTCTTGATAATATAGCACATATCAGACACAATAATTGACAGGCTTAAGAAATAATCGAACTCAGAAAGCGAATTAACAAAACTGAAATATATTACAATAAAATATGCAATCATACAGTGCAGATTCAGAATTTGATTTACAGGTTGATAATAATTTAGCATTAACAGAATAGTTAAAAAATTTCTTGTGCTTGCATGATACCATGCGTGATTCAACAGAATTTTACAATTGATAAAGTTTAACAGTTTTGAAAAAAAATAGTGAGAAAAAATGAATTATAAAATATTTTAAAATTGCTCGGGGTCGTGGTTCAGGCAGCGGAGGATAGTTAATCAACTACAAATTCTTATAAATTAAATATGAGTAAATTCTAGATTCTTAAATGCTAAAGCGCTTGTCGGCGTGGCCAATAATTTAACGAAGAAAAATTTATGTTTTTCTGCACTGAAATATTTTCGAAGCGTAGATTGGGGCCCCTTATGACTTATAACTCACGTGAAATTCCTTGGTAGTCGTGGTTTTCTTCTTTAGATCAAAAATCGTTTGATCGGCGGCAATCCAGGCTTCGGTTTCAGCACGTGGGGAATTTTAATTTAAATATCTCCTTCACCGAATTAATTAAGGGATAATTTACTTTAAGCTTTTAAATTTATCGATTGATGAAAACAGAAATTTACGAATAACAAATAAATTGGCCTAAAGATATCGGCTCACAAATAGAACATTTAAAATCGAACAAGAAATTTTCACAAATAGGTCTTTGGTAACTATAAAAAGAGATCTGCACGGTGAGGATTTCAAAAGGGAAGTGCTGCTCTTTTCTCTAAGCTTTTAGGCTAGACCTTGCTTCTCAGAATCTCAATGTAATAATTTGCATAAAAATTTGCCATTGGTAGAACGCTTGTGACGTAAACATGACGTCAGTGGCAAGTAGTAGAATACAATTCCTTTAATTACAATAATAATTTAATTTATGTAATTCTTAAAACTGCTTAATCTTCTAGACATAGTTCCTCTCATACAATGTACATGTGCTAGCGTAAATGATAAGGCAGGGTTGGTGTCTGATAATAGATTAACATGTGTTGCTTTCAAACGATCACCTTCTTGGTGCTATTTCTATGCACTATGATTGGCTTAGGCTGGCCAAAGAGATTTAATTACCATGTGGTTCAGTTGAATTAAATCGTTAAGGAATTAATACTCTTGTACAATTTTTATTAGGTTTGAGATTATTATAATTAATTTCTGCCATTTTATCAATAATATAATTTCATGCTATGACCTATTTAGTTACAATAAGACCTGACGTATAATATAATTTCTTAAATAATAAATAATTTCAACAATAATACATACATTTTATTTTTTATTTTGAAATTCTTGATCCTTTATTGATAGTTTTATAATTTTTAGGAATGATATTTTACTTTGCATGAAAACCGGCATGACATTTGACAATGCTTTGAATCAGTCAGCTGCGTTCGAACTGTTTTAAAAACATCTGATCGATGGTAAACAAAGTGTAACCTCAAAATCAGTGAGCGATTCATAAACAATTTGTGTTTTATTTTGTAACATCTTAAATCTGGGTAGATGAAAAGCCCTAACAGAAATAGTAATAGGTCTAAAAATAAAGTAATTGGCTAATATCGCCAAGCAGATAATAATCAAGATAAGATAGCATCAGCTTGTTCTGGCTAAATGGTACAAGAACTTAAAAAGGATTTGAAGGAAGTTTATTACTCATAAATAGATTATTTATAAAATATTTGAAGATTGAGGTTAGGTAGATGTATTCACAGATCGGTGACCTAGAGATCGATCAAACCGAAGAACGTAGAATCTGACCAAAACCCCTTGGCAGAGCTTTATTGCATTCGGATGGTGTGCAATGTGAAAAAACACCCGTCCACGTGGCTAATTATTAGTTAGCATGGAATTAATATTAATATATAGAATATTAACCAGCATGCAAAGAGCATAAATAAAAACCAAATAAAAATAATTTAATGTATTCAGGAAATAAGAGTTACCAGGCGCATGAATACCTAATAAATTTGCATGCACCAATAGTAAAACGGCAGTTAATAGGCGGCAACTGTAGGCCAATTCAAAAATATTATATATATTTATATAAGTGTAGTAGATTTTGTGTAAAAATTTGTGTAATCTATGTTATCAATATGGCTCGAATGCAAAGAAATTATTAATCATATAATCTAAGCAATATTTTGGCATTCTTTGTAAGATCTATTTGAATTTAATGGCGGAGGATTGAGATATTTAAATTTTATGCTAATTTGAAAGTCGGAAGGAGAATCTGTAAAACTTGAGAAGGAAGAACCAGCACTCGCCAGCCAGATGCCACCATAAGAGGACCCCAAATATTTTAGAGCGAAGTACCTTATTAATAATTTTGTAAAAATTTAAAGTTAAAGTAAATTATTAAATTTCTTAAAAGACTTCGTGATGCTATTGTGAAGCAGAAGTCATTTTTCATTTTTTATTAAATTATAACCCCTTGGAGGAGACGATTCCGGCTACCATATTCCCGGACCACATGGAGTTGGATCGACATCGGCGGCTTACAAGAAGATTTTCGACACGTGAGTGATTTAAATTTGAATTTAGTGATGGGCGCCCTAGTGCTTCGAAATAATCTGATGATCAAAGCTAGCTCGCCGAAAGGGTTATTATAAATTAAGAAATTAATAAGAGTAATACTTGCGCAAGTAAAAATTAGTATTAAAGGTATCTAATTGAAAGAAAAATATATAGATCAATATTTTAGAAATTTCTATTTAATCAAAGAAGTACGAAATCTAGGCTATCAAACGTATGCATACAATATTTAATTTTTGCAATACAATTTGCGATAATTTATCATAGTTCTAATTCACTAGATGAATGGCTCTACCTATTCCGTCAGGTGCCGGATCTTACACCCTGAGATAAAAATATATATTCGATACAAATAAATCTACTAAATACTAGAGATTTTAATATATAGATATATTTGGATTATTAGTGGCTAATTTATCAAGCTGATCTTAGAGCACATATTTATGATTGAATTATCCAAGCCGACAAGTATTAGCAAGTACATGTCACAGCTACATGCCAAAGAATGCATATGATTTCAAGATAAAGGCACATGGTAATGATTCGTGCCATAAATCTAGAATATAAAGTTAGCCTGTGATATTTTTATTGATTTCAAATATTGTTCTATTTTTATATTATATTTTTTATCGCTCTATATATATTTTTTGCCTCGACTGATCTTTGCATTATTTGTATAATATATGTGTAAAATTTTCATGGTGTGCAATTTATTTTATATTCCTCATCTCTATAGTATAAGTATCATTTATATATATATATTTATTATTATTGAATTACAAGAGTTATTGGAGAAGCCCATATCTAGGCCTATCAAGATTTTTTAAGACTGAATACTATTAGAAAACCACGCCCTAATTATATTTTATAAGCCTAAACTGCTATTACTTTCTAGTCAAAAATATATTAGGCGTTTAAGCCAGTTGGAAAATAAGTCGCAGCCTGTAAACTAGCCAAAAATAAATCAACAAAACATTGAGGGCGCTAGAGCATTGTAAAAAACTTAAGTATAAATACCTGGTTGTAAGAGTATCCAAACACTTTACACATCACTGTTCACTGTAAGTCCCGGTTGTGTCTCTTTTTTAAGCATTTTCGCTTATCATTTTTATCACTGTTTAATTAGCATTTATCACATTTGACATAATGAATCACACTCCCGCAAACTCTGAAGTTTCATATATGTACGGCGGTTGCACAGATCCCACTTTGTCGACTCCGAGCACATCAAACCCCACCACGGTAGATGCCAATACGCCACGAGAAAGGGAACCAGGAAGCGTCGGGTCGATAATTTTCGATCCACCAGGTCTGCAACCTCTATCCTCCACGCGAATCGACGCCGCTGACACACCATTGAATCAACGGATAGTAGAGATCAATTTTGAAGGGGGCGAGGAGCAGTCTGCAGAACCCGCATCGCCGGAGGCCGAGTCACACCTGGGCAAACAAAGTATATTTTCAATCACAGAATTAGATCCGCTTCAAAAGGTACTAATGGAACAAACTAGTAGCACTTTCAACATTATGTTACAAAAAACAATGGATAGTATGATGCAGGAGATTAAAAAGAGATTGCTACAGTAAAGGAGGAAAATAAACAAACAGTGGAACAGGGTATGAAAGAGACCACAGGCGCTATAAAATCAGTAGAACAACGGTTGGATAATATTGAAACTAAAGTAGAGAGTCATAGGGAAGAGTTAAAAGCAATGATAACCCTGCAAAAAGAAAGTCAGGATAAAGTTACGGCAGGATTATCGGAAAGGTTAGATACGGTTACATGTGAACTCAATGAAAGGATAGACAACTTAAATACACAAATCACTACACCTATTCAGGATATAACAAAAACATTAAGGCCGATTGCCACCAAGAAATCCACAAACAAATTACCGTTGCCAATCAAAACTTAACAACTACAGTTGACAAAAATATTAGCAATATTAAAGAAATACAAAACAAACAGATTAATATGTCCACAAAAATGAACCAACTGCAAGGTAGCATCAATCAAAACACTGAACCTGTAAAGCTTTAAATGGAACTCTACTAATTCAGAAATCCACTCTGACTCAACTAAATCAAGAAATAAACGCAAATAAAATTACACATAATAGTCAATGGCAGATCACACAGGAAAAAATAATAGCATTGGAAAATCATATTCAACAACAACCTCAAGGAATTCAAACAGACAACCTCAACGTACATAGTATATTACAAGGACTAGGAAAATTTGATAACACTGATCGCCATTTGCAACCTCAACCATTCATTGATCAGATAAAATTAGTACAAACTCTTGCACCTACCTCTTGGAATTTTTGGCGTCTCCGTTTGACTAATTATTGATTGGCGAACCCCTGATGTTTTTTCGGAGTAGAGCCCATGAATTCACATCATTGGATGAGTTTGTCGCTGTCTTCCTGGAACAGTATTGGAGCAGAAGTAAACAGTTGGACGTGCTAGCAGACATCATATCATGCGATTTCAACCCTAACTTAGACGGTGCATGTACCACTTTCGTCACTGCCATACAGTTTAAAAATTCTCAACTGAGCGAGCCCATTAATGAATCGGCGTTAGCAAGCATTATTTTAAAGAAGCTACCGTATCAAGTTAGAATGGCACTCGCCACACAACCCATTACTGATTGTAAGCAGCTGATTAACCATTTATATGGCATACAGTCTGCAATGGCAATATCAACCCACCGCTCAGACCAGAGATACGCATCAAATCAGCATAATTCAAAATTTAATCCGCATAACAGCCAAAATTATGAACCGGTATCATATGATCGCTACCGATCTGCTCCCCAATTTGAACGCCGCTATGAGCTGTAAAGGTATCAAATTTGGGTAGATAAAAAGCCCTAACAGAAATAATAATAGGTCTAAAAATAAAGTAATTGGCTAATATCGCCAAGCAGATAATAATCAAGATAAGATAGCATCAGCTTGTTCTGGCTAAATGGTACAAGAACTTAAAAAGGATTTGAAGAAAGTTTACTACTCATAAATATATTATTTATAAAATATTTGAAGATTGAGGTTAGATAGATGTATTCACAGATCGGTGACCTAGAGATCGATCAAACCGAAGAACGTAGAATCTGACCAAAACCCCTTGGCAGAGCTTTATTGCAATCAGACGTGTGCAATGTGAGAAAACACCCTTCCACGTGGCTAATTATTAGTTAGCATGGAATTAATATTAATGTATATAATATTAACTAGCATGCAAAGAGCATAAATAAAAAACCAAATAAAAATAATTTAATGTATTCAGGAAATAAGAGTTACCAGGCGCATGAATACCTAATAAAATTTGCATGCACCAATAGTAAAACGGCAGTTAATAGGCGGCAACTGTAGGCCGATTCAAAAATATTTATATATATTTATATAATTGTAGTAGATTTTGTGTAAAAATTTGTGTAATCTATGTTATCAATATGGCTCGAATACAAAGAAATTATTAATCCTATAATCTAAGCGATATCTTGGCATTTTTTGTAAGATCTATTTGAATTTAATGGCGGAGGATTGAGATATTTAAATTTTATGCTAATTTGAAAGTCGGAAAGAGGATCTGTAAAACTTGAGAAGGAAGAACCAGCACTCGCCAGCCAACTCGCCAGCCAGATGCCACCATAAGAGGACCCCAAATATTTTAGAGCGAAGTACCTTATTAATAATTTTGTAAAAATTAAAGTTAAAGTAATTATTAAATTTCTTAAAAGACTTCGTGATGCTATTGTGAAGCAGAAGTCATTTTTCATTTTTATTAAATTTATAAACCCCTGGAGGAGACGATTCCAGCTACCATATTCCCGGACCGCATGGAGTTGGATCGACATCGGCGGCTTACAAGAAGATTTTCGACACGTGAGTGATTTAAATTTGAATTTAGTGATGGGCGCCCTAGTGCTTCGAAATAATCTGATGATCAAAGCTAGCTCGCCGAAAGGGTTATAATAAATTAAGAAATTAATAAGATTAATACTTGCGCAAGTAATAATTAGTATTAAAGGTATTTAATTGAAAGAAAAATATATAGATCAATATTTTAGAAATTTCTATTTAATCAAAGAAGTACGAAATCTAGGCTATCAAACGTATGCATACAATATTTAATTTTGCAATACAATTTGCGATAATTATCATAGTTCTAATTCACTAAATGAATGGCTCTACCTATTCCGTCAGGTGCCG